>NW_026575957.1:20000-152500 GCF_028641065.1 Leucoraja erinaceus | reverse complement strand
TGAGGCCAATTCTGGAGTATGGTGTACAATTTTGGTCGCCTAATTATAGGAAGGATGTCAACAAAATAGAGAGAGTACAAAGGAGATTTACTAGAATGTTGCCTGGGTTTCAGCAACTAAGTTACAGAGAAAGGTTGAACAAGTTAGGGCTTTATTCTTTGGAGCGCAGAAGGTTAAGGGGGGACTTGATAGAGGTTTTTAAAATGATGAGAGGGATAGACAGAGTTGACGTGGAAAAGCTTTTCCCACTGAGAGTAGGGAAGATTCAAACAAGGGGACATGACATGAGAATTAAGGGACTGAAGTTTAGGGGTAACATGAGGGGGAACTTCTTTACTCAGAGAGTGGTAGCTGTGTGGAATGAGCTTCCAGTGAAGGTGGTGGAGGCAGGTTCGTTTTTTTATCATTTAAAAATAAATTGGATAGTTATATGGATGGGAAGGGAATGGAGGGTTATGGTCTGAGCGCAGGTATATGGGACTAGGGGAGATTATGTGTTCGGCACGGACTAGAAGGGTCGAGATGGCCTGTTTCCGTGCTGTAATTGTTATATGGTTATATGGTTAACTCAAACCTTGGTGGGACTTGGGGGTGTGTTATGCTTGTGCCTATAAACTTAATTCACCCCTTGCGAGCGGGCTTTTAGACAAGGAAGCTTTGCACCAAAATGAACTCTTTGCTCAAAGTGAGGAGAGAAAACCTTGTTGAAATATTTCAACAAAACAAGATATTTTTAAAGAAAAGAGGCTCTTTAAGACACTAGCGTGGATGGCTAGTGCTAGTTACGGTGGGCAGCTGTTTTGGAAGAAGCATCGCAGTCCCTCTGTATCGACAAAGGCTTTGGTGAGATTAGAATAGAGGAATAGAAGAGTTTTCTTCCAAGAGTAGTTGTAGAATCAAGGAATTGAAGATCGACACAAAATGCTGGAGTAACTCAGCGGGACAGGCAGCATCTCTGGAGAGAAGTTTTAGAATCCTCAGTCCAGGAGATAAGCCTGTGTGCGTTTGTTAGTCCGTTCTTTTCGGTTGAGGCAGCCAGCCAACAGTCCTTGGCTTTTATCTTTTCTTTTCACTTTTAATTTAATTTTAATTTCAAGTTTCCGTGCACCTTTGTGTGTGTTATTTCCCTGGAGGGAGACCGCTTCCCTGGAGGGAGACCGCTTTCCCTGGAGGGAGACCGCTTTTCAGGGCTCTCGCAACGGCGACTTCTCCCGCCCGAGTTGCGGGGTCGAAGAGCTCCTGGAGCGGGGCCTGACATCACCGCCCCGCGCGGCTTGGAATGGCCGCGGGACTCTGCGAGCGCACGCCGGGGGCTCCAACATCAAGACCCGGTGTGCGACCTCGCACCACCCGGGGTGGCTTTAATGGCCGCGGGACAATCGCCATCGCCAGCCGGGGGCTTTGACTTTGACATCGGGTGGGGGGGGGGGAAGAGTGTAGTGGAGAGATAAGTTTTTTTGGCCTTCCATCACAGCGATGTGATGGATGTTTATGTAAATTATGTTGTGTCTTGGGTCTATTTGTTTGTAATGTATGGCTGCAGAAACGTCATTTCGTTTGGACCTCAAGGGGTCCAAATGACAATTAAATTGTATCTTGTATCTTGATCTTGATTGTTGGCAGACCAATTTCCTTCCGGGGTTGAATAAAGTTCTAATGTATCGTATCAAGTCTACACTGCGATTCACGGCTAATCTATCTCACCTAATCCCATTCTCCTGCCTTCTCCCCATAACCTGACACCCGTACTGATCAAGTATTTGATCGATCTCTGCCTTAAAAATATCCACAGACTTGGCCTCCACAACCTTGTGGCAGAACTCTTCAGATTACCACCCTCTGACTAAATAAATTCATCTATTTTCTATCTTCTATTAATCTATCTTCTTCCATTTCTTCTATCTTCTATCAATACTATTACTAAAACTCTCATCATGTCCTCTTCTGGTTTGCGTTTTAAAAAATTTGCACAAAAATGGTACCCTAAATCGCTAGGGATTTTTTGTCCCCTTACTGTTAGCTTTCATTGCAAAAGGATTTGAGTATAAGAGCAGGGAGGTTCTACTGCAGTTGTACAGGGTCTTGGTGAGACCACACCTGGAGTTTTGCGTACAGTTTTGGTCTCCAAATCTGAGGAAGGACATTCTTGCCATATAGGGAGTGCAGAGACGGTTCACCAGACTGATTCCTGGGATGGCAGGACTGTCTTATGTAGAAAGACTGGATAGACTTGGTTTATACTCTCTAGAATTTAGGAGATTGAGAGGGGATCTTATAGAAACTTACAAAATTCTTAAGGGGTTGGACAGGCTAGATGCAGGAAGATTGTTCCTGATGTTAGGGAAGTCCAGGACACGGGGTCACAGCTTAAGGATAAGGGGGAAATCCTTTAAAACCGAGATGAGGAGAACTTTTTTCACACAGAGAGTGGTGAATCTCTGGAACTCTCTGCCGCAGAGGGTAGTTGAGGCCACAGTTCACTGGCTATATTTAAGAGGGAGTTAGATGTGGCCCTTGTGGCTAAGGGGATCAGAGGGTATGGAGAGAAGGCAGGTATGGGATACTGAGTTGGATGATCAGCCATGATCATATTGAATGGCGATGCAGGCTCGAAGGGCCGAATGGCCTACTCCTGCACCTATTTTCTATGTTTCTATTTTTACTCACCGTTCTCCTCTGCTCCAAGCGCACCAGGTTTTGTTCCGATTGGTGGAATATTACAAAAGTTATGAATGTTTAGAAAATCGTGAAATCTGCAGATTGGTCTTCTCGCCTGTCAGCCACCATGAAGGTAACGCCCCTTCCGGCACCCTCTGTTAATTACCGGCGGGGCAAGGAGAATAAAGCCCCGGAGGCGGGGCTGAGTCCACAAGCCGTGCTGATTGAATTCGCGATTGAATTCGCTGCCCCCACACCCCCCTCCCACACTCCCCTCCCTCCCACACAAGCCCCACTCCCACACAAACACCTCCCCCCACATCCACATCCCCCCCCCCCACAATGCTACACCTCCCGCCCACACACCCACGTCTGTACGGAGTTTGTACGTTCTCCGCGTGACCTGCGTGGGTTTTTTCTTCAGATCTTCGGTTTCCTCCCACACTCCAAAGACAGGGGGGGGGAGTGAGCTCAGCCCTCCCGTTGGTTTTGTTTTCACACATGACACTTCCTTATCCATGTACCTCCCTCTCCCCTGCCACTCAGTCTGAAGAAGGGTCTCAACCCGAAACGTCACCCATTCCTTCGCTCCAGAGATGTGGCCTGTCCCGCTGAGTTACTCCAGCATTTTGTAGGTATGTTACAAAACGTACCTGAATCGTCGTTGAGAATCTGCCCCAGGCAGTGTGCGCGATTTTGCCGCTGTTTAGAGGGGGCGGGTTTACAACGCGATTTTTACTAGGCTGTTGCAATCGAAAATGTTCAGCCTAGTAAATCATCAACGAAAAATCGCTGAAAGACCCCGTCGCAAAAGGTATTATTAGTTTTTATGGCCTTGTATAATAGTTATAGTAGTTTAAAAATCACTCTCTAAACCCGCGACCTCTCGCAGCCCCAGGGTTTTATAAAGCAAACAATTAAAGGTATGTACCGTATTTTTACATTAAAAGGGGCTTCCTAAGAACCCTGTATATAAAGTTTACTATAACGAGTAGCTAATTTTAGGCTCTTTATATCCCGCAGTATTTTTCTGGGCATTTGAGGGCACAAATCTGGCGCAATGTGAACGTTCTAAACCAGCGCGTTCACAGGAACCCACTAGAAAGCCGATTTAAATGGACTTTAATTTACAGCAATTGAACACTAAATTCCTTCCATTTGGCCTATAAATTGATGTAAATGAGATTTTAAAATCATGTTTTATTGTGAATTATTTATGAATATTACTTGGACACTTGGGCTATTTAAAAACGTTAATCATTTATTAAGAAATGGATAGATGTTTAGATCTAGTAATTGAAGTTTGAAATTTGCTACACTTGGGTAACTAACTAATTATGATGAAATGAAATGATTCAATTTATATGCTTTAATTTCAGGTCATCCAAGTTAGATTATTTTATGTTTGTTTCAGAATGGTTCAATCTACGATAACTGAAAATTTCATTCAGTTCTCTTAATTTTTAAGAAGGTTATGGGTTTTTGACTGTCCACGATCACAGCTTTTTTGTTATGTCCACAGAAAATCAATAGGGAACAAGATGCTAATTTCCGAGTATGAAAATGGCCATAACTTTTTAAATACTTGAGATATGAAAGTGAATTAGGTGTCAAATTAAACTTATTTTTATGCTTTATCTGATGGGATCAATTACAGACTTGATTTTTTAAATCTCAAAATGTTGTAACATTGCTACATTTTGTGTCTCTCTTCCAGTATTTTTGTCTTATCTACTCTAAGCTTCAGATGGGCAGGGTGGATGGACAAGAGAACAAAAGGTGCAGTAAGCAAGAAGATATTTAATCACAGATTGGCAATGGGACAACCACAGTGTTAGTGAGGCACTACTGCTTAACAAGGAGGGAGTTCCCAGTCGAACCCTCCCACTTCACTGTCAGTAGCTTGGGTACCGGGTGATCAATGCATGACAGAGAGGTGCTCCCATTGTCAGGGACCTCGTTGCAGCTACGTACGAGGGAACATTCAAAGCACCTTTGGAAAGGGGAGGAAATGAGGCGGCATTTGCTGGGGGTATGCGGGGAGGGAACAGCCCAGATGCAGAGCCCCGCAGAGCGAGGACGGCTGGCTGAGTGGCACGCTCCGAGCTTGGACATCACCCGCCTCTCCCGCTCACAGGCTTACTCTGGCACCGCCTGACTCAGCCATTTCATGTACGGTGGGTTTCCCTGGTCGATCGGCAGGCTGATAACCTCTGCCACGTCATACGGGTGGATTGATCTAGCAGGAGAGAGAGAGACGGAGAACTATAATTATCACCGCAGACAATAGACAATAGGTGCAGGAGTAGGCCACTGTGATCACTGTTGATCAGCCGCAATCAGTACCACACTCCTGCCTTCTCCCCATATCTACTGACTCTGCTATCCAAGAGCTCTATCTAACTCTCTGTTGAAAACATCCAGAGAATTGGCCTCCTCCCAGAGAATTCCACAGACTCACAACTTCACTGGCTTCCCATCTCCCACCGGATCACCTACAAAATCCTGATCCGCACCTACAAAGACCTCCACCATCTTCCCCCCCCCCATATCTCACTGACCTCCTCTCCCCCAACCCTCACGGTCCATCAGATCCACATCTGCCGGTCTCCTCTCCATCCACAAATCCAACCTCCGCAGTTTAGGGGACAGAGCCTTCTCCAGGGCAGCTCCCAGGCTCTGGAACTCCCTCCCCCAACTGATCCGCAATTCCGTGTCTCTCACCATCTTCCAGTCCCGCCTCAAGACCCATCTCTTCACCTCTGCCTATCCTTAGCCTATCCTTAGATATGGAAGAGACCCTGGTGAGAGCCTCATCTATAGTTGAAGAGGGGAACCCGAATTCCCTAAAGAATGAGGACATCTACGATGCCCTGGTGTTGAACACCTCATCCTGGGAGCAGATGCGGCGTAGACGGAGGAATTGGGAGTAGGGGATGGAGTCCTTACAGGAAGCAGGATGGGAAGAAGTGTAGTCCAGATAGCCATGGGAGTCAGTGGGTTTATAGTGGATGTCGGTCAGTAGTCTACCACCTGCGATGGAGATAGTGAGGTCTAAAAATGGTAGACAATAGACAATAGGTGCAGGAGTAGGCCATTCGGCCCTTCGAGGGAGATATCATAGAAACATAGAAAATAGGTGGAGTAGGCCATTCGGCCCTTCGAGCCTGCACCACCATTCAATATAATCATGGCTGATCATCCAACTCAGTATCCCATACCTGCCTTCTCTCCATACCCCCTGATCCCTTTAGCCACAAGGGCCACATCTAACTCCCTCTTAAATATAGACAATGAACTGTGGCCTCAACTACCTTCTGTGGCAGAGAATTCCACAGATTCACCACTCTCTGTGTAAAAAATGATTTTCTCATCTCGGTCCTAAAAGATTTCCCCCTTATCCTTAAACTGTGTGTGGCCCCTTGTTCTGGACATCCCCAACATCGGGAACAATCTTCCTGCTTCTAGCCTGTCCAACCCCTTAAGAATTTTGTAAGTTTCTATAAGATCCCCTCTCAATCTTCTAAATTCCAGCAGGTACAAGCCGAATATGAAAGTCCTGCCATCCCAGGAATCAGTCTGGTGAACCTTCTCTGGCAAGAATGTCTTTCCTCAGATATCGGAAATGGTCCAGGTGAATTTGGGTGCGGATGGAAGTTTGTGGTGAAATGGATGAAGTCAGTGAGTTCTGCATGGGTGCAGGAGGGAGCACCAATGCAGTCGTCAATGTAGCGGATGTAGAGTTCGGGGATAGGGCCAGGGTACCCCTCGTATAAGGATTGTTCGACGTACCCTGCAGAGAGGCATGGAAGGTCATGTTTGACTAATCTTCTTGAATTTTTTGAAGAGGTTACTAGGGAAATTGACGAGGGTAAAGCAGTGGATGTTGTCTATATGGACTTCAGTAAGGCCTTTGACAAGGTTCCTCATGGAAGGTTGGTTAAGAAGGTTCAACTGTTGGGTATAAATGCAGGCATAGCAAGATGGATTCAACAGTGGCTGAATGGGAGAAGCCAGAGGGTAATGGTGGATGGCTGTTTATCGGGTTGGAGGCAGGTGACTAGTGGGGTGCCTCAGGGATCTGTGTTGGGTCCTTTGTTGTTTGTCATGTACATCAATGATCTGGATGAAGGTGTGGTAAATTGGATTAGTAAGTATGCAGATGATACCAAGATAGGGGGTGTTGTGGATAATGAAGAGGATTTCCAAAGTCTACAGAGTGATTTAGGCCATTTGGAAAAATGGGCTGAAAGATGGCAGATGGAGTTTAATGCTGATAAATGTGAGGTGCTACACCTTGGCAGGACAAATCAAAATAGGACGTACATGGTAAATGGTAGGGAATTGAAGAATACAGTTGAACAGAGGGATCTGGGAATAACCATGCATAGTTCCTTGAAGGTGGAATCTCATATAGATAGGGTGGTAAAGAAAGCTTTTGGTATGCTAGCCTTTATAAATCGGAGCATTGAGTATAGAAGCTGGGATGTAATGTTAAAATTGTACAAGGCATTGGTGAGACCAAATCTGGAGTATGGTGTACAATTTTGGTCGCCCAATTATAGGAAGGATGTCAACAAAATAGAGAGAGTACAGAGGAGATTTACTAAAATGTTGCCTGGGTTTCAACAACTAAGTCACAGAGATAGGTTGAATAAGTTAGGTCTTTATTCTCTGGAGCGCAGAAGGTTAAGGGGGGACTTGATAGAAGTCTTTAAAATGATGAGAGGGATAGACAGAGTTGATGTGGACAAGCTTTTCCCTTTGAGAATAGGGAAGATTCAAATAAGAGGACATGACTTCAGAATTAAGGGACAGAAGTTTAGGGGTAATATGAGGGGGAACTTCTTTACGCAGAGAGTGGTAGCGGTGTGGAATGAGCTTCCAGTGGAAGTGGTGGAGGCAGGTTCATTGGTATCATTTAAAAATAAATTGGATAGGCATATGGATGAGAAGGGAATGGAGGGTTATGGTATGAGTGCAGGCAGGTGGGACTAAGGGGAAAAAAAATTTTGTTCGGCACGGACTTGTAGGGCCGAGATGGCCTGTTTCCGTGCTGTAATTGTTATATGGTTATATGGTTATAGAGGCAGGCATAGCTGGGGCCCATGCGTGTGCTCATAGCTATGCCTTGGATTTGGAGGAAATGGGAGGAGTTAAAAGAAAAGTTGTTGAGGGTAAGGACCAGCTCCGCTAGGCGGAGGAGAGTATTGGCGGATAAGGGGGGAGGTTTAAAGGAGATGTGCGGGGAAAGGTTTTCTTTAAACACAAAGGGTGGGGTGTGCCTGGAACACACTGCCAAGGGTGGTGGTGGTAGCAGATATTATAGAGCGTTTATTTGGCTCTTAAATCGGCACATGTATATGCAGGAGCTGGAGGCGTCTGGATCAAAGATCCTACAGCGAACAAGATGGTCCACTCGACGAAAAAGACATAGTACGGTCATTGGCAGATTCGTGGGTCATTTTCGGCCCCATTTCAGACGCCGAGTCAGAGTCAATTTAATTGTCATTTGGACCCCTGGAGGTCCAAACGAAATGCCGTTTCTGCAGCCATACATTACACACAAATAGACCCCAGACACAACACAATTACATTTTACATAAACATCCATCACATAACTGTGATGGAAGGCCAAAAAAACTTATCTCTCCACTGCACTCTCCCCCCGCCGATGTCAGAGTCAAAGTCAAAGCCCCCGGCTGGCGATGGCGATTGTCCCGCGGCCAGTAAAGCCACTCCGGGTGGTGCGAGGTCGCACACCGGGTCTTGGTGTTGGAGCCCCCGGTGTGCGCTCGCAGAGTCCCGCGGCCATTCCAGCCGCGCGGGGCAGTGGTGTCAGGCCCCGCTCCAGGAGCTCTTCAACCCCGCAACACGGGCGGGAGAAGTCGCCGTTGCAGGAGCCCCGAAAAGCGGTCTCCCTCCAGGGATCCGCGGGCTCCCGGTGCCGCCGTCCGCAGACCCGCAGTAGCAGCCTTCGCATCGGCAGCAGCAGCAGCAGCAGCAGCAGCAGCAGCAGCAGCGGCAGCAGCAGCAGCAACGCACCTCCACCGCTCCACCCGTTCCGGACTCGGCCAGCTCCGCGACGGCAACGGTGAGTCGGCACCAGAGTCCCCGGCTTCTTCCCGTTGGAGGCCGCTCCTCGTTGCGGCCTCAACGACAGCTGAGACCCGACGAGAAAAGGTCGGGTCTCCAGTGCAGGGAGAGATTCAAAAGTTCACCCCCCCCCCCCCCCCTCCCACCCCACCCCCATCCCCCCACACACACACACCCCAACATAAAATAACAAAAAACTACATAAAAACACAGACAAAAAATAATAAAACACGGACAGGCTGCAGAGGCCGCTGCTGGCCAGAGCCGCGCCACCTACCGGATGTTTCCGTAACCGGCTTCCGTCTCCGCACCAAAGATCCCGTAGGATACTAGTGCGGAGACGGAAGCCGGTTACGGAAACATCCTCGTAAAAATCAAAGTTATTTGGTAAAAATCTTCTCCTCATTTTCAGAATTTTAATTTATTAACACAAACTGTTCCCCCGCAACGTTGATTACACTGCGGGTCGGGTCGGGTTACTAAAATGGATGAAAAACAAGGCCCACGTTCCGCTCCGTTGCGTACTACACGTCAGCCCATTGCATTTAGCAGGAGTGGTCTATCTTGCTCCGCTATAGGATCTTTGCAATGGGTCACCTGCAGGCAGCGGAGATTAGTTTATCTTGCTTTCATGTTCAGCACAAACATTGCGGGCCGAACATGTATTGGGTTTACATATTCTGTTGTGATGCTGCAAGTAAGAATGTCATTGTTCTATCTGGGCAATAGAACAATATGTCCCATCGGCAAGACTAAACATAAACTGGCCGATCATATTGCTGAACATCTTCACTCAGTCTGCCTGGATCTACCTGATCTCCCGGTTACTAAACACTTTAATTCCCTTTCCCATTCCCACACTGACCTCTCTGTCCTGGGCCTCCTCCGTTGTCTGAGTGAGGCTAAACGCAAGAACAGCACCTCATATTTTGCTTGGGCAGCTTACACCCCAGCGGTATGAATATTGACTTCTCTAACTTCAAGTAGCCCTCGCTTTCCCTCTCTCTCCATCCCCTCCCCCACCCAAGATGCACCAGCATCTTGTTCTCACCCAGCAAACAGCTAACGTTTATATTTTATTCATTGTTCTAAATCTCTCTACACCACCGTCTATATCTCCCCTTTCACTTTCCTGTGACTGTCAGTCTGAAGAAGGGTCTCGACTCAAAACGTCACCCATTCTTCAGTTTAAACCAGCATCTGCAGTTCCTTCCTGCACAATAAAACACTAAAGAAGGGTTTCGGCCTGAAACGTTGCCTATATCCTTCGCTCCATAGATGCTGCTGCACCCGCTGAGTTTCTCCAGCATTTTTGTCTACCTACTATAAAACACTCTTGACTCTTGGTGTTTCTTTACTCACCGTACAAATGCTGCTAAATCGCTAACTTTGCTGGTCCGCGTTTTAATCATCTGTTCAGAAGACAAAAAATAAAAGAACTAATTATTCTGAAGAAATACATGCACATTTTACCCAAGGTCGTTCTGAGTCTTACTGACGTCAGGCAAAGGGATACAGGGAGGTTGGGATGCCTGATGATGCACAACTATTCCCTCAGAAAACAATATTAAAGAGGAGATGTTAAAATTGTACAAGGCATTGGTGAGGCCAAATCTGGAGTATGGTGTACAATTTTGGTCGCCCAATTATAGGAAGGATGTCAACAAAATAGAGAGAGTACAGAGGAGATTTACTAGAATGTTGCCTGGGTTTCAGCAACTAAGTTACAGAGAAAGGTTGAACAAGTTAGGGCTTTATTCTTTGGAGCGCAGAAGGTTAAGGGGGGACTTGATAGAGGTTTTTTTTAAAATGATGAGAGGGATAGACAGAGTTGACGTGGAAAAGCTTTTCCCACTGAGAGTAGGGAAGATTCAAACAAGGGGACATGACATGCGAATTAAGGGACAGAAGTTTAGGGGTAACATGAGGGGGAACTTCTTTACTCAGAGAGTGGTAGCTGTGTGGAATGAGCTTCCAGTGAAGGTGGTGGAGGCAGGTTCGTTTTTATCATTTAAAAATAAATTGGATAGTTATATGGATGGGAAGGGAATGGAGGGTTATGGTCTGAGCGCAGGTATATCGGACTAGGGGAGATTATGTGTTCGGCACGGACTAGAAGGGTCGAGATGGCCTGTTTCCGTGCTGTAATTGTTATATGGTTATATGGCAGTTGCAGTATAATGTGGATAAATGTGACGTTATCCACTTTGGTGGCAAAAACAGGGAAGTAGACTATTATCTGAATGGTGGCCGATTAGGAAAAGGGGAGATGCAACGAGACCTGGGTGTCATGGTACACCAGTCATTAAGAGTAGGCATGCAGGTGCAGCAGGCAGTGAAGAAAGCGAATGGTATGTTAGCATTCATAGCAAAAGGATTTGAGTATAGGAGCAGGGAGTTTCTACTGCAGTTGTACAGGGTCTTGGTGAGACCACACCTGGAATATTGCGTACAGTTTTGATCTCCTAATCTGAGGAAATACATCCTTGCCATAGCGGGAGTACAGAGAAGGTTCACCAGACTGGGATGTCAGGACTTTCATATGAAGAAAGACTGGATAGACTTGGCTTGTACCCGCTAGAATTTAGAAGACTGAGGGGGGATCTTATAGAAACTTACAAAATTCCTTAAGGGGTTGGACAGGCTAGATGCAGGAAGATTATTCCCGATGTTGGGGAAGTCCAGAACAAGGGGTCACACAGTTTAAGGATAAGGGCGAGGTCTTTTAGGACCGAGATGAGAAAAACATTTTTTTACACAGAGAGTGGTGAATCTGTGGAATTCTCTGCCACAGAAGGTAGTTGAGGCCACAGTTCATTGGCTATATTTAAGAGGGAGTTAGATGTGGCCCTTGTGGCTAAAGGGATCAGGGGGTATGGAGAGAAGGCAGGTATGGGATACTGAGTTGGATGATCAGCCATGATCATATTGAATGGCGGTGCAGGCTCGAAGGGCCGAATGGCCTACTGCACCTAATTTCTATGTTTCTATGTTTCTACTTCCACGTCAGTAAGTTGCAGATTCAAGCACGCTCCAGAGCCTTCACTGTATGTTACTCACAGACTCATGTTCCTGTTTAGACGTAACTCAGTGAGTCAGGCAGCATCTCTGGAGAAAAAAATGTGACTTTCCCGTTGAGGACCCTTCAGGTTGACGAAGGGTCCAATCCGATTGTTCACAAGACCACAACGTGTGACTCTTGATGTTCACAAGAACACCTCTTCCGCAGCCAACAATGGACCATTGTGGGCTCCACCTTTCCTGGGTCATTTGGTGCTGGCTTTGATTTGTTCTGTACCTTTTCATGCCTCTCCCGTAACTGACTCTCAGTCCCGACCCGCAACGTCACCCATCCTTTTTCTCCAGAGATGCTGCCTGTCCGGCTGAGTTACTCCAGCATTTTGCCTCTATCTTCGGTATAAACCAGCATCTGCAGTTTGTTTTTACTTATTCCTGTTTCGTTGGGTGCAGTAACACTACAGACAAGTTGGGACAAAGTAGAGCTCTCCTCTGTACTCTAGCTTCAACAATCAGGCAAGCTCGAAGCTCCACACACAAAATGGTGGAGTAACACAGCACAACAGGCAGCATCTATGGACAGAAGGAATGGGTGACGTTTCATGTCGAGACCCTTCCTCAGCCTATCTGACGAAGTTTCTTGTTCCGACATTTTTCACACAGAGAGTGGTGAATCTCTGGAACTCTCTGCCACAGAGGGTAGTTGAGGCCAGTTCATTGGCTATATTTAAGAGGGAGTTAGATGTGGCCCTTGTGGCTAAGGGCATCAGGGGGTATGGAGAGAAGGCAGGTACGGGATACTGAGTTGGATGATCAGCCATGATCATATTGAATGGCGGTGCAGGCTCGAAGGGCCGAATGGCCTACTCCTGCACCTATTGTCTATGTTTCTATGGCATGTCATATAACCATATAACAATTACAGCACGGAAACAGGCCATCTCGGCCCTACGAGTCCGTGCCGAACAACTTTTTTTCCCCTTAGTCCCACCTGCCTGCACTCATACCATAACCCTCCATTCCCTTCTCATCCATATGCCTATCCAATTTATTTTTAAATGATACCAATGAACCTGCCTCCACCACTTCCACTGGAAGCTCATTCCACACCGCTACCACTCTCTGAGTAAAGAAGTTCCCCCTACAATACAATACAATACAATTTATTTGTCACTTGAACCTCATAGAGGCTCAAGTGAAATGTTGTTTCTGCAGTCATACATACAAGAAAAAAAAGACCCAAGACACAACACAGTTTACACAGACATCCATCACAGCGCATCTCTCCTCGCTGTGATGGAAGGCAAAAAAACGTATCTCTCCCTCATCTTATCTCTCCCTCCCTCATATTACCCCTAAACTTCAGATTCAGATTCAGATTCAATTTTTCATTGTCATTGTCAGTGTACAGTACAGAGACAACGAAATGCATTTAGCATCTCCCTGGAAGAGCGACATAGCAAACGATTTGAATAAAAAAATAATAAGTGTCCGGGGGGGAGGGGGGGGGTGGTGATTGGCAGTCACCGAGGTACGTTGTTTAGTAGAGTGACAGCCGCTGGAAAGAAGCTGTTCCTCGACCTGCTGGTTCGGCAACGGAGAGACCTGTAGCGCCTCCCGGATGGTAGGAGGGTAAACAGTCCATGGTTGGGGTGAGAGCAGTCCTTGACGATGCTGAGCGCCCTCCGCAGACAGCGCTTGCTTTGGACAGACTCAATGGAGGGGAGCGTGGAACCGGTGATGCGTTGGGCAATTTTCACCACCCTCTGCAATGCCTTCCGGTCGGAGACAGAGCAGTTGCCATACCATACTGTGATGCAGTTGGTAAGGATGCTCTCGATGGTGCAGCGGTAGAAGTTCACCAGGATCTGAGGAGACAGATGGACCTTCTTCAGCCTCCTCAGGAACTGTCCCTTAATTCTGAAGTCATGTCCTCTTGTTTGAATCTTCCCTATTCTCAAAGGGAAAAGCTTGTCCACATCAACTCTGTCTATCCCTCTCATCATTTTAAAGACCTCTATCAGGTCCCCCCTTAACCTTCTGCGCTCCAGAGAATAAAGACCTAACTTGTTCAACCTTTCTCTGTAACTTAGTTGTTGAAACCCAGGCAACATTCTAGTAAATCTCCTCTGTAACCTGAGACCCATTGAGTCTGAAGAAGGGTCTCGACCCAAAACGTGACAATAACCTAAACTAAACTAAACTAATAGGATTTGAAAACTCACAAGTAAAACTTCATTGTCCTCTTCAATCTTTCCTTCCCATTGGTATCTGCAAGATAAAAACATGGAGATTTACACATCACATGCATGGCAGCACTGCTCTCTCTGAAAGTGAATGGGAGCATTTATATGTGAGCACATTCACATTGTCCTGCAAGTCTGTCCAGGTGACGAGTCCTGTACATCGGCGAGACCAAGCGCAGGCTCGGCGATCGTTTGGCTGAACACCTCCGCTCAGTCCGCCTAAACCTACCAAATCTGAGGAAGGACATTATTGCCATAGAGGGAGTGCAGAGAAGGTTCACCAGACTGATTCCTGGGATGTCAGGACTGTCTTATGAAGAAAGACCGGATAGACTTGGTTTATACTCTCTAGAATTTAGGAGATTGAGAGGGGATCTTATAGAAACTTACAAAATTCTTAAGGGGCTGGACAGGCTAGATGCAGGAAGATTGTTCCCGATGTTGGGGAAGTCCAGGACAAGGGGTCACAGCTTAAGGATAAGGGGGAAATCCTTTAAAACCGAGATGAGGAGAACTTTTTTCACACAGAGAGTGGTGAATCTCTGGAACTCTCTGCCACAGAGGGTAGTTGAGGCCAGTTCATTGGCTATATTTAAGAGGGAGTTAGATGTGGCCCTTGTGGCCAAGGCGATCAGAGGGTATGGAGAGAAGGCAGGTACGGGATACTGAGTTGGATGATCAGCCATGATCATATTAAATGGTGGTGCAGGCTCGAAGGGCCGAATGGCCTCTACTCCTGCACCTAATTTCTATGTTTCTATGTTAACGGAATGAAGGGATATGGGGAGAAAAGCAGGAACGGGGAACTGATTTTAGATGATCAGCCATGATCATATTGAATGGCAGTTTTGGCTCGAGGGGCCGAATGGCCTACACCTGCACCTGTTTCTCTATGTTTCTATCATTCTATGATTCTAGAATGAAATATTTAATTGAGGGATGCAAGTGACTGTTGGCCCGCATGGCGAAAAGATGTCTCCGTGACCTCTATTCGATGCAAAGACTCACGTACATGGATGTTATCTGTGGGATGATGTTCACACAGGCAGCCAGTTGCTTCTGTACAGCGGCCCTGGAGAGTTGAAACAAAGCATGAAACTCAAAGTCTGTTGCACAGGTTATGAGCAGGAAAATGCTCGTTCGTCTTGCTTGAGACCCCATTTGTGTTAGATTGTGGTGACATACGTAACCGTCAGGCTCAGAACTGGGACCCCAGCTATTTACAATATATATTAATGATCTGGATGAGGGAATTGAAGGCAATATCTCCAAGTTTGCGGATGACACTAAGCTGGGGGGCAGTGTTAGCTGTGAGGAGGATGCTAGGAGACTGCAAGGTGACTTGGATAGGCTGGGTGAGATCTGGGCAAATGTTTGGCAGATGCAGTATAATGTGGATAAATGTGAGGTTATCCATTTTGGTGGCAAAAACGGGAAAGCAGATTATTATCTAAATGGTGGCCGATTGGGAAAGGGGGAGATGCAGCGAGACCTGGGTGTCATGGTACACCAGTCATTGAAGGTAGGCATGCAGGTGCAGCAGGCAGTAAAGAAAGCGAATGGTATGTTAGCTTTCATTGCTAAAGGATTTGAGTATAGGAGCAGGGAGGTTCTACTGCAGTTGTACAGGGTCTTGGTGAGACCACACCTGGAGTATTGCGTACAGTTTTGGTCTCCAAATCTGAGGAAGGACATTATTGCCATAGAGGGAGTGCAGAGACGGTTCACCAGACTGATTCCTGGGGTGTCAGGACTGTCTTATGAGAAAGACTGGATAGACTTGGTTTATACTCTCTAGAATTTAGAAGATTGAGAGGGGATCTTATAGAAACTTACAAAATTCTTAAGGGGTTGGACAGGCTAGATGCAGGAAGATTGTTCCCGATGTTGGGGAAGTCCAGGACAAGGGGTCACAGCTTAAGGATAAGGGGGAAATCCTTTAAAACCGAGATGAGAAGAACTTTTTTCACACAGAGAGTGGTGGTGAATCTCTGGAACTCTCTGCCACGGAGGGTAGTTGAGGCCACAGTTCATTGGCTATATTTAAGAGGGAGTTAGATGTGGCCCTTGTGGCTAAGGGGATCAGAGGGTATGGAGAGAAGGCAGGTACGGGATACTGAGTTGGATGATCAGCCATGATCATATTGAATGGCGGTGCAGGCTCAAAGGGCCGAGTGGCCTACTCCTGCACCTAATTTCTATGTTTCTATTTCTATGTCTATGTTTCTATCAGGTCGGAATCTTCTCAGCTCTGCCCTTGATCAGGGGGGCAGTGAAACTAGTCGGAGTACTCGGGTGGGGAGTACTGTTGCCGACTGTCCCGTATTTGCCGGGACGTCCCGTATATTGGGCTCAATTGTCCCGTACGGGACCGCCCTTGTCTCGTGTTTGACCGCTACTATTCGGGTCGAGGGCACTGTCTGGTCGTCCGGCCCCGCCTCACCCGTCCCGACGTAGTGCATCCCGTGGAGTGCAGCAGCAGCAGCAGCAGCAGCAGCAGCAGCACCTCGCCCGTGGCCCCGTCGGTCGGTCGGCAGCCCGGCCCAGCTGTCCGACCTTCGGACCTTCGCTTACCGCTGACACCACCACCACCGGACGATCATCGGTTCATGAGTTGGACGGAGCGCTGGACTTTGCGCGCGGCCCCCGGGCCAAAACTCCTCACAGCTGGCCCCGCCGGCTGGACTTTGTGTGCAGTCCAGCACCCGGGGCCAACTCATCATTCACCCAGACACGGCCCAGTCGGTCAACAAATTGCCGTGAGGATTTTGTCCCGTATTTTGACCTATTGTCCATTATTTGGGAGTGAGGAAGTTGGCGACTCTAGTGGGGAGGGACGGAACGGGAGGCAAAGCAAGGGTTACTTGAAGTTGGAGACAGCAAAATAGAGAGAGTACAGAGGAGATTTACTAGAATGTTGCCTGGGTTTCAACAACTAAGTTACAGAGATAGGTTGAATAAGTTAGGTCTTTATTCTCTGGAGTGCAGAAGGTTAAGGGGGGACTTGATAGAGGTCTTTAAAATGATGAGAGGGATAGACAGAGTTGATGTGGACAAGCTTTTCCCTTTGAGAGAATAGGAGAAGAGTTGTAGCCTGCCAAAAACGCTAGGGAAGATTCAAACAAGAGGACATGACTTCAGAATTAAGGGACAGAAGTTTTTAGGGTAACATGAGGGGGAACTTCTTTACTCAGAGAGTGGTAGCGGTGTGGAATGAGCTTCCAGTGGAAGTGGTGGAGGCAGGTTCATTGGTATCATTTAAAAATAAATTGGATAGGCATATGGATGAGAAGGGAATGGAGGGTTATGGTATGAGTGCAGGCAGGTGGGACTAAGGGGGAAAAAGTTGTTCGGCACAGACTTGTAGGGCCGAGATGGCCTGTTTCCGTGCTGTAATTGTTATATGGTTATATAGTTAATCTCTGGTTTAAACCAACATCTGAATTTCCTTTCTGTACACAGCGTAATCATTGTCCCTGTGACCACAGAAGCTTCCTCCCACATCCCAAAGATGTGTGGGTTGACAGCTTATTTTGCCACTGGAACTTGCCCCTTGTATCTAGGCGGGTGCTTAGTTTATGTTCATAAGTGATAGGAGCAGAATTAGGCCATTCAGCCCACCAGGTCTACTCTGACATTCAATCATGGCTGATCTATCTCTCCCTCTCAACTAAATTCTCTGGCTTCCCCCGACACCCGTACTAATGAAAGTTTAGTTTAGTTTAGAGATACAGCGTGGAAACAGGCCCTTCGGCCCACCGAGTCCACGCCGACCAGCGATCCCCACACACTAACACTATCCTACACACACTCAGAGGAAGTCCTGAAGTTGACAACCTGGTGCTCAGAGAACAATCTGGCTCTGAACACCAGGAAAACAAAAGAGCTCATTGTCGACTTCAGGAGGCACAGCACCGACTTAGCCCCCCTACACATCAACGGCGAGTGTGTGGAGAGGGTCAACACCTTCCGGTTTCTCGGCGTCCATATCGCTGCTGATATCTCCTGGACGGACAACACGACAGCGGTCATCAAGAAGGCTCAGCAGCGGCTGCACTTCCTGAGGGTCCTCAGGAAGCACAACCTGGACTCTAACCTGCTGCTGACCTTCTACCGCTCGTCCATCGAGAGCCTGCTGACATACTGCATTACAGCATGGTATGGCAGCTGCACCATGGCAGACAGGGAGAGGCTTCAGAGGGTAACCAGGACAGCGCAGAGGATCATTGGTTGCCCTCTCCCCTCCCTGATAGACATTTACACCTCCCGCTGCCTTAGCAGGGCAAAGAAGATCATCAAAGACAGCTCCCATCCTGCGTTTGGACTGTTCGACCTGCTGCCCTCTGGAAGGCGCTATAGATGCATCAAATCCAGGACAAATAGACTCAGGAATAGTTGCTTTCCGAAAATTATAACTACTCTTAATTCAAATTCACACATGCACTGACTTCACAGCCCAACACCCGGACTTCCATCTGTATATATGTATATAGCGCCGCAGAATTGTGCACCTATCCCCCCCCCCCCCCCTTCTCCCTTCTGTTTTTGTTTTCTGTTTCTTGTTTTTTGTACTAAATTATATGTATGCACTGAGTACGAGCAGCTTTTAATTTCATTGTACATGTATAGTGACAATAAATGGCATATCATATCATATATCATATCACTAGGGAGAATTTACATTTATAACAAGTCAATTAACCTACAAACCTGCACATCTTTGGAGTGTGGGAGGAAACCGAAGATCTCGGAGAAAACCAAATTCTACACTATCTAGGCTTTTGCACCTTCTCCAGTGAGCACGTGTGTTTTCTCCGGGTGCTCCAGTTTCCTTGCACACTCCAAAGACGTGCGGGTTTGTAGGTTAATTGGCTTCGGTAAAAAATTGTAAATTGTCCCTAGATATAGATATGCCATTTATTGTCACTATACATGTACAGTGAAACTGAAAGCTGCTCGTACTCAGTGCGTACATACAATTTAGCACAAAAAACAAGAAACAGAAAAAACAAAAAACAGAAGGGAGATGGGGGTTGGAATAGGTGCACAATTCTGCGGCGCTACATACATATATACAGATGGAAGTCCGGGTTGGGCGGTGTAGTCAGTGCATGTGTGAATTTGAATTTATAGTAGTTATAATTCTCGGAAAGCAACTATTCCTGTGTCTGTTTGTCCTGGATTTGATGCACCTATAGCGCCTTCCAGAGGGCAGCAGGTCGAACAGTCCAAACGCAGGATGGGAGCTGTCTTTGATGATCTTCTTTGCCCTGCTAAGGCAGCGGAAGGTGTAGATGTCCATCAGGGAGGGGAGAGGGCAGCCAATGATCCTCTGCGCTGTCCTAGTTACCCTCTGAAGCCTCTCCCTGTCTGCCATGGTGCAGCTGCCATACCATGCTGTAATGCAGTATGTCATCAGGCTCTCGATGGACGAGCGGTAGAAGGTCAGCAGCAGGTTAGTGTCCAGGTTGTGCTTCCTGAGGACCCTCAGGAAGTGCAGCCGCTGCTGAGCCTTCTTGATGACCGCTGTCGTGTTGTCCGTCCAGGAGATGTCAGCAGCGATATGGACGCCGAGAAACCGGAAGGTGTTGACCCTCTCCACACACTCGCCGTTGATGTGTAGGGGGGCTAAGTCGGTGCTGTGCCTCCTGAAGTCGACAATGAGCTCTTTTGTTTTCCTGGTGTTCAGAGCCAGATTGTTTTCTGAGCACCAGGTTGTCAACTTCAGGACTTCCTCTCTGTAGGCTGCCTCGTCTCCCTTTGAAATAAGGGTGTGTAGGATAATGTGAGTGTGCGGGGATCGCTGGTCAGCATTCACTCCGTGGGCCGAAGGGCCTGTTTCCGCGCTGTATCTCCAAACCCCACGAGATTGATCCCTGGGATGGCGGGACTGTCATATGAGGAAAGATTGAAAAGACTAGGCTTGTATTCACTGGAGTTTAGAAGGATGGGGGAGGTGGGGTCTTATAGAAACATATAAAATTATTAAAGGACTGGACAAGCTAGATGCAGGAAAAATGTTGGGCGAGTCCAGAAACAGGGGCCACACAGTCTTAGAATAAAGAATAGGTCATTTAAGACTGAGGTGCGAAATTCACCCAGAGAGTTGTGAATTTGTGGAATTCCCTGCCACAGAGGGCAGTGGAGGCCAAATCACTGGATGGATTTAAGATAGAGCTCTAGGAGCTAGTGGAGTCAAGGGATATGGGGAGAAGGCAGGCACGGGTTATTGATTGGGGACGATCAGCCATGATCACAATGAAGGGCCGAATGGCCTACTCCTGCACCTAATGCATTTCGTTGTCTCTGTACTGTACACTGACAATGACAATTAAAATTGAATCTGAATCTGAATCTGTATTTTCTATGTTCTATGTTCTAAAGAGCGAGTATTATCACACCAGATCTGTGGGAAAGGAACTGCAGAAGCTGGTTTAAACGAAGATTGACCCAAAAAGCTGGAGTAACTCAGCGGGACAGGCAGCATCTCTGGAGAGAAGGAATGGGTGACGTTTCGGGTCGAGACCCTTCTTACAGTTGGTCGAATGGCCTCCTTGCGTAATGAGTAGGTTCCAGACTCGCACCGAGGTCTAGTCCACGTTTAAACAATGAAGCAACGTGCAGGTAAAGAGCTGCTGATTTACCGGGCGATTTTCTTGGCCTCCTCCATGTTGGGGCAGGTGACAAAAGCAGTCGAGTGCATGCCGGACACATAGGAAGGAGCCTCCATCGAGAGCAGTCGTAATCCCACACTTCTCACGCCAGACAACATCAACAGAGTGAAAATAAGAGCCTATAAAACACAAGTCACAGAGTGATACAGTGTGGAAACAGGCCCTTCCCCAACTTCCCACACCGGCCAACATGCCCCAGCTACACTAGTCACAGAGTGATACAGTGTGGAAACAAGCCCTTCAGCCCAACTTGCCCACACCGAGTCCCAGTTATACTAGTCATAGTGGAAACAGGCCCTTCAGCCCAACTTGCCCACACCGGACAACATATCCCATCTACACTACAAAATAGGACGTACATGGTAAATGGTAGGGAATTGAAGAATACAGTTGAACAGAGGGATCTGGGTATAACCGTGCATAGTTCCTTGAAGGTGGAATCTCATATAGATAGGGTGGTAAAGAAAGCTTTTGGTATGCTAGCCTTTATAAATCAGAGCATTGAGTATAGAAGCTGGGATGTAATGTTAAAATTGTACAAGGCATTGGTGAGACCAAATCTGGAGTAATGGTGTACAATTTTGGTCGCCCAATTATAGGAAGGATGTCAACAAAATAGCGAGAGTACAGAGGAGATTTACTAGAATGTTGCCTGGGTTTCAACAACTAAGTTACAGAGATAGGTTGAATAAGTTAGGTCTTTATTCTCTGGAGCGCAGAAGGTTAAGGGGGGACCTGATAGAGGTCTTTAAAATGATGAGAGGGATAGACAGAGTTGATGTGGAAAAGCTTTTCCCTTTGAGAATAGGGAAGATTCAAACAAGTGGACATGACATCAGAATTAAGGGACAGAAGTTTAGGGGTAATATGAGGGGGAACTTCTTTACTCAGAGAGTGGTAGCGGTGTGGAATGAGCTTCCAGTGGAAGTGCTGGAGGCAGGTTCATTGGTATCATTTAAAAATAAATTGGATAGGCATATGGATGAGAAGGGAATGGAGGGTTATGGTACGAGTGCAGGCAGGTGGGACTAAGGGGAAAAAAAAAATGTTCGGCACGGACTTGTAGGGCCGAGATGGCCTGTTTCCGTGCTGTAATTGTTATATGGTTATATGGTTACACTAGTCCCACCTGCCTCCGCTTGGTCCATATTCCTCCAAACCTGTCCTATCCATGTTATGAAGCTGGAAAGTGTACAGGAAGATTTACGAGGATGTAGCCAGGACTAGTTTTGCGCACAATATTCCAAATGCAGTCTGACCAGTGCCTTATAGAGCCTCCACATTATGCATCCTTGTTTTTATATTCTAGTCCTCTTGAAATAAGGGCGGAACTGTGGTGCAGAGGTAGTGGTGCTGCCTCACAGCGCCAGAGACCCGGTTCGATTCTGACTACGGGTGCTGTCTTTATGGAGCTTGTACGTTCACCCCGTGACCGTGTGGGTTTTCTCCAAGGTCTTCGGTTTCCTCCCACACTCCAAAGGCATACAGGTTTGTAGGTTAATTGGATTGGTGTAAATTGTCCTCAGTGTGTGTAGTGTTAATGGGCGGGGATCACAGGTCGGTGCGGACTTCTTTGGCCGAATGGCCTGTTTCCACACTTTATCTCTGAACTAAACATGCATTTCCCTATGCAGAGACACCACAGAAACGTTATTGAAAACAGGCTGACCCACACTTTCAAAATCTATCACTATAACATGTGGAGACACAAGAGACTGCAGATGCCGTTAAAAAAATACTAGGCAATGGAGGAACTCAGCGAGTCAGGCAACATCTGTGGAGGGAAATAAACAGATGGTGGTTTGGGTTGGGACCCTTCACCAGGAGCCTGAGGAACACTCACTGCTAATTATTTGAAATAAGTTGTAGGAGAATTGGGCCATTCGCCCCATCGAGCCCACTCCGCCATTCAATCATGGCTGATCTATCTCTCCCTCCTAACCCCATTTTCCTGCCTTCTCCCCGTAACCGCTGACACCCGTACTAATCAAGAACCTGTTAATCTCTGCTCTAAAAACAACCAGTGACTTGGCCTCCAAGAGGTAAAAGCAACTGGATAAAAAGAACCAGGAATGATGTTTCAAATTGTGAAGTCAGAGGAAGGAGAGTAAGAAGGGGGGAAGGGGAGAAACGGGTGAGGCGCAGGGGATTCTCCCCCAATGCTACAATCCAGAGGAATCTCCCCAGTGCAACAATCCAGAGGAATCTCCCCAGGGCAACAATCCAGAGGAATCTCCCCAGGGCAACAATCCAGGAGTCTCCCCAGTGCAACAATGCAGGAGTCTCCCCAGTGCAACAATGCAGGAGTCTCCCCAGTGCAACAATCCAAAGAAATCCCTCCAGTGCAACAATGCAGGAGGAGTCTCCCCAGTGCAACAATCCAGATACGTCTCCCCAGTGCAACAATGCAGGAATCTCCCCAGTGCAACAATGCAGGAGTCTCCCCAGTGCAACAATCCAGGAGTCTCCCCAGTGCAACAATGCAGGAGTCTCCCCAGTGCAACAATCCAGGAGTCTCCCCAGTGCAACAATCCAGGAGTCTCCCCAGTGCAACAATCCAGGAGTCTCCCCAGTGCAACAATCCAGGAGTCTCCCCAGTGCAACAATCCAGGAGTCTCCCCAGTGCAACAATCCAGGAGTCTCCCCAGTGCAACAATGCAGGAGTCTCCCCAGTGCAACAATGCAGGAGTCTCCCCAGTGCAACAATGCAGGAGTCTCCCCAGTGCAACAATGCAGGAGTCTCCCCAGTGCAACAATGCAGGAGTCTCCCCAGTGCAACAATGCAGGAGTCTCCCCAGTGCAACAATGCAGGAGTCTCCCCAGTGCAACAATGCAGGAGTCTCCCCAGTGCAACAATGCAGGAGTCGCCCCAGTGCAACAATGCAGGAATCTCCCCAGTGCAACAATCCAGAGACGTATCCCCAGTGCCACAATGCAGGAGTTTCCCCAGTGCAACAATGCAGGAATCTCCCCAGTGCAACAATCCAGAGACGTATCCCCAGTGCAACAATGCAGGAGTTTCCCCAGTGCAACAATGCAGTGCAATCTCCCCAGTGCAACAATCCAGAGAGTCTCCCCAGTGCAACAATCCAGGAGTCTCCCCAGTGCAACAATGCAGGAGTCTCCCCAGTGCAACAATCCAGGAGTCTCCCCAGTGCAACAATGCAGGGGTCTCCCCAGTGCAACAATGCAGGGGTCTCCCCAGGAACAATCTCCCCAGTGCAACAATGCAGGAGTCTCCCCAGTGCAACAATCCAGGAGTCTCCCCAGTGCAACAATGCAGGAGTCTCCCCAGTGCAACAATGCAGGAGTCTCCCCAGTGCAACAATGCAGGAGTTTCCCCAGTGCAACAATACAAAGGAATCTCCCCAGTGCAACAATGCAGGAGTCTCCCCAGTGCAACAATCCAGGAGTCTCCCCAGTGCAACAATGCAGGAGTCTCCCCAGTGCAACAATGCAGGAGTCTCCCCAGTGCAACAATGCAGGAGTTTCCCCAGTGCAACAATCCAAAGAAATCTCTCCAGTGCAACAATGCAGGGGTCTCCCCAGTACAATCCAGGAGTCTCCCCAGTGCAACAATCCAGGAGTCTCCCCAGGGCAACAGTGCAAAGAGTCTCCCCAGTGCAACAATGCAGGAGTCTCCCAGTGCAACAATCCAGAGACGTCTCCCCAGTGCAACAATCCAGAGACGTCTCCCCAGTGCAACAATGCAGGAGTCTCCCCAGTGCAACAATGCAGGAGTCTCCCCAGTGCAACAATGCAGTGGAATCTCCCCAGTGCAACAATCCAGTGGAATCTCCCCAGTGCAACAATCCAGTGGAATCTCCCCCTGGGGATCTGCCCGCTCCCCCTGGGGATATATGTGTATGTGTGTGTGTGTGTGTGTGTGTATGTGTCCCCCACCCCTGAATCCAGGGCCTAGTCCCCCCACACACACCCCCGCCCTCACTCACTCACTCACCCGGCGCGATGACGTCCACATCCCGACGTGTTGACGTCCGTCGCCCCGCCCTCACTCTCTCGCCCGGCGTCCACATCCCGCGGTGACGTCTGTCGCCCCGCCCTCACTCCCTCACCCGGCGCGGTGACGTCACAGGGCTCTGTTCTAATGAGCAGATAAGGAGGGAGAGGAGAGATACTTTAATGCATTGTCACATGTGACCAGTCACAGTGAAATTGTTTGCTTGCACACTCAATATATACAGATAGATGGAGAGAGGGATATAGGGTGATTTCACTAAAGGTCACTGGAGCATAGATCCGCACCCACGGAATTATCGCGTTTGCTCGCTGAATTTATCAAAACAAAGGCATTATTAACTTACTTTTGATAAATTCAGCGAGCAAACGCGATAATTCCCGATATTTTGGACCTGTAAATCTCCACGGCAAATGTCGGCTGTTCATTTCCGCCGCTTTGGCACCTTCAGTTCCCTCTTGAATTTACCTTACTTGCTATCTTTTTTTCCCCTGTAAATCTAGGTAGCTGTGCCTCACGGTCACCCCGACTGGCACAGTAAATTGCAGCTCACAACCTCGCCGTTTTCTATGTTTTTAACGGGTGGGAAAATGCGTTTTTTCCCATCCACTAACATGTACCGAACCCTGCGTAGTGTCCTCCACTTGAGACACTTGTTTCACAATTGGGTGCGGATCAACTGCTCCTTAGTGACCTTTAGAGGCGTGAAATCACCCTATAGGGTAACCTGAGGGGGGGGGACTCCCAGAATTTAAAAGAGAGAAGAGGCAGGACAGGAGTTGGATGGAACGAGGCATAGAGGAGGCGAGCAGAGGGGAACAGATTGAGGGGAGAAGGGGGAAAAGGAGAGGAGGAGGAGGGAAGGAGGCATAGAGGAGGGGAGGAGAAGGTGGAACGGATGGGGATTTGAAGTCGGAGCAGGCTAAGGAGAGATTGAATTGAATTGAATCCTTTGTCATTCAGACCTTTCGGTCTGAACGAAATGTCGTTGCCTGCAGCCATACATGTGATAATAAACAACACACAATAAACGGGAAAGCAGACTATTATCTAAATGGTGGCCGATTGGGAAAGGGGGAGATGCAGCGAGACCTGGGTGTCATGGTACACCAGTCATTGAAGGTAGGCATGCAGGTGCAGCAGGCAGTAAAGAAAGCGAATGGTATGTTAGCTTTCATTGCAAAAGGATTTGAGTATAGGAGAGCAGGGAGGTTCTACTGCAGTTGTACAGGGTCTTGGTGAGACCACACCTGGAGTATTGCGTACAGTTTTGGTCTCCAAATCTGAGGAAGGACATTATTGCCATTGAGGGAGTGCAGAAACGGTTCACCAGACTGATTCCTGGGATGTCAGGACTGTCTTATGAAGAAAGACTGGATAGACTTGGTTTATACTCTCTAGAATTTAGGAGATTGAGAGGGGATCTTATAGAAACTTACAAAATTCTTAAGGGGTTGGACAGGCTAGATGCAGGAAGATTGTTCCCGATGTTAGGGAAGTCCAGGACAAGGGGTCACAGCTTAAGGATAAAGGGGAAATCCTTTAAAACCGAGATGAGAAGAACTTTTTTCACACAGAGAGTGGTGAATCTCTGGAACACTCTGCCACAGGGGGTAGTTGAGGCCAGTTCATTGGCTAGACACCGCCCAACACGGACTTCCATCTGTATATATGTATATATGTATGTAGCGCCGCAGAAATTGTGCACCTATCCCCCCCATCCCCCACCCCCCCCCATCTCCCTTCTGTTTTGTTTTTCTGTTTCTTGTTTTTTGTGTAAAATTGTATGTATGCACTGAGTACGAGCAGCTTTCAGTTTCACTGTACATGTATAGTGACAATAAATGGCATATCTATCTATATTTAAGAGGGAGTTAGTTAGATGTGGCCCTTGTGGCCAAGGGGATCAGGGGGTATGGAGAGAAGGCAGGTACGGGATACTGAGTTGGATGATCAGCCATGATCATATTGAATGGCGGTGCAGGCTCGAAGGGCCGAATGGCCTACTCCTGCACCTAATTTCTATGTTTCTATGTTTCTAAACACAAATTAACATCCACCACAGTGAGTTCACCAAGCACCTCCTCACCTCCAAAAGTCTTAGGGTTACTGTCTCTTCCCTCCTCTTCTCCCTCTGCGCTGAGGCGATACCCCACCGGGCGATGGTAAGTCAGTCCCGCGGTTCAAGCTCCGCAGCCCGGGGGTGGTCGAAGCTGCCGCCCTCCAGTCCAGCGGACGCAGTTGTTGCCACGGGATGGTGGATGAATCAGAGTTACAGACCCTAACTCCTATTTTGAGGGCTGACAGAATGCGTTTAGCTTGGAGATACAGCGCGGAAACAGACGTGCCGACCAGCGATTCCCACACACAAAGACCCTGGAAAAACCCCACGGGTAGAACGTGCAAACTCCGTACAGACAGTGCCCGTAGTCAGGATCGAACCCGGGTCTCTGGTGCTGAACAAGATACAAGATACAAGATTGAATTTAATTGTCATTTGGACCCCTTGAGGTCCAAACGAAATGCCGTTTCTGCAGCCATACATTACAAACAAATAGACCCAAGACACAACAATTTACATAAACATCCATCACATTGCTGTGATGGAAGGCCAAATAAACTTATCTCTCCACTGCACTCTCCCCCCCCCATGTCAGAGTCAAAGTCAAAGCCCCCGGCTGGCGATGGCGATTGTCCCGCGGCCATTAAAGCCACGCCGGGTGGTGCGAGGTCGCACACCGGGTCTTGGTGTTAGAGCCCCCGGCGTGCGCTCGCAGAGTCCCGCGGCCATTCAAGCCGCGCGGGGGCGGTGATGTCAGGCCCCGCTCCAGGAGCTCTTCAACCCCGCAACTCGGCGGGAGAAGTCGCCGTTGCAGGAGCCCTGAAAAGCGGTCTCCCTCCGGGGACCCGCGGCAACTCTAATGCTGTGACACTATCATTTTGACACCTTACTCTTTCATATCCCTAGACTCCCTCTCCCCCAACTCTCAGTCGGAAGAAGGGTCTTGATCTGAAACATCGGCCATTCCTTCTCTGCAGAGATGATGCCTGGCCGCTGAGTTACTATGAATCATTACAGCTTTTTGTGTCTTTGGCCTAATTTTGCTCCTAGAGATTGGTCAGGAACGGCACGAATAATTGGGCAGAATCCGTGATGAATAGAAACATAGAAACATAGAAATTAGGTGCAGGAGTAGGCCATTCGGCCCTTCGAGCCTGCATCGCCATTCAACATGATCATGGCTGATCATCCAACTCAGTATCCCGTACCTGCCTTCTCTCCATACCCCCTGATCCCTTTAGCCACAAGGGCCACATCTAACTCCCTCTTTTTGACTACATCAGTGAGTTGGCCTCCACTGCCTTCTGTATCAGAAAATTCCACAGATTCACAACTCTCAGGGTGAAAGGTTTTTCCTCATCTCAGTCCAAAAAATCCGACCCCTTATTCTTAAACTGTGTGACCCCTGGTTCTGGACTCCCCCAACACCGGGAACATTTTCCTTGCATCTAGCCTGTCCAATCCCTTAAGAATTTTATATGTTTCTATGAGATATCCTCTCATCCTTCCAGTGAATATAAGCCCAGTCGACCCATTCTTCACTGCACTGCATTCTAAACATGGATGTGGTGGGCTGAAGGGCCTGTTTCTACACTGTATCTCCAAAACTAAACTACACTGGGTCAGCATGGACCTAGTGGGTTGAAGGGCCTGTTTCCACACTGTATCTCTAAACTACACTACACTGGGTCAGCATGGTTGTGTGGCTGAAGGGCCTGTTTCCACACTGTATAGAAACATAATTAGGTGCAGGAGTAGGCCATTCGGCCCTTCGAGCCTGCACAGCCATTCAATATGATCATGGCTGATCATCCAACTCAGTATCCCGTACCTGCCTTCTCTCCATACCCCCTGATCCCTTTAGCCACAAGGGTCACATCTAACTCCATCTTAAATATAGCCAATGAACTGTGGCCTCAACTACCCTCTGTGGCAAAGAATTCCACAGATTCACCACTCTCTGTTTGAAAAATGTTTTTCTCATCTTGGGTTTAAAAGATTTCCCCCTTATCCTTAAACTGTGTGACCCCTTGTTCCTGGACTTCCCCAACATCGGGAACAATATTCATGCATCTAGCCTGTCCAAACCCTTAAGAATTTTGTAAGTTTCTATAAGTTTCCCCTCAATCCTCTAGATTCTAGCGAGTACAAGCCGAGTCTATCCAGTCTTTCTTCATATGAAAGTCTTGCCATCCCAGGAATCAGTCTGGTGAACCTTCTCTGTACTCCCTCCATGGCAAGAATGTCCTTCCTCAGATTGGGAGACCAAAACCTATCTCTAAACTACACTGGGTCGGCATGGTCGTGGTGGGCTGAAGGGCCTGTTCCACACTGTATCACTACACTACACTGGGTCAGCATGGTCGTGGTGGGCTGAAGGGCCTGTTTCCACACTGTATCTCTAAACTAAACTATGGGTTAGCCTTACTCAGTAGGCTGAATGGGCCTGTTTCCACACTGTATCTCTAAACTAAACTATGGGTTAGCATGGACTCAGTAGGCTGAAGGGCCTGTTTCCACACTGTATCTCTAAACTAAACTATGGGTTAGCTAAGCCTTACTCAGTAGGCCCGAAGGGCCTGTTTCCACACTGTATCTCTAAACTAAACTAAAGTATCTAAGCCTTACTCAGTAGGCCCAATGGGCCTGTTTCCACACTGTATCTCTAAACTAAACTATGGGTTAGCATGGACATGGTGGGCTGAAGGGCTTGTTCCACACGGTATCTCTAAACTAAACTATGGGTTAGCATGGACGTGGTGGGTTGAAGGGCCTGTTTCCACACTGTATCTCTAAACTAAACTATGGGTTAGCATGGACGTGGTGGGCTGAAGGGCCTGTTTCCACACGGTATCTCTAAACTAAACTATGGGTTAGCATGGACGTGATGGTCTGAAGGGCCTGTTTCCACCCTTTCGGGCTCTCTGACCTCCCTGCATCTTTCAAAGGCTAAATATTTAATGTCCTGGAGGCTGTTTCTGTCGAAACACTGCCAACATTGTTGGCTCTGTGGTCAAAGTGACAAGAACAGCCATGCTAATGCATGCAAATATTTGCAAATATGTGCAGAAATGTGGCCCCTTGTTGTATCTTTCTGTAGTCGCATTGAGAGCATTCAGGATTGTGAGAGGAATCCGGGCGGTTTTGTGAAGTTACGCTGAGCCGCAGCTGTGAGAACGGGCGTGGAATATTTGCTGTACAAAGTGGAGCCCTGAGTATTCCAGTGAAAGGGAATGCAAGCGTAGGGAAGAGTCAGAATACAGATGGCTTAGATAAGCTGTGAGCGTGCTGTGTTGTCTGCTGTTACTACCCATCCTGTACTCGATTATCCTGTGCTCCCCGGGGCTCCATCATCAGACACTGTTGCGTGGGATCTATAGTACAGGAACAAACCATTTGGAAGTCCAGGACAAGGAGTCACAGCTTAAGGATAAGGGGGAAATATTTCATTTTCATTCTTGGAAATGTGCTCCATACTGTCAGAGTACAGGAGCATGGAGGTTCTACTGCAGTTGTACAGGGTCTTGGTGAGACCACACCTGGAGTATTGCGTACAGTTTTGGTCTCCAAATCTGAGGAAGGACATTATTGCCATAGAGGGAGTGCAGAGACGGTTCACCAGACTGATTCCTGGGATGTCAGGACTGTCTTATGAAGAAAGACTGGATAGACTTGGTTTATGCTCTCTAGAATTTAGGAGATTGAGAGGGGATCTTATAGAAACTTACAAAATTCTTAAGGGGTTGGACAGGCTAGATGCAGGAAGATTGCTCCCGATGTTAGGGAAGTCCAGGACTAGGGGTCACAGCTTAAGGATAAAGGGGAAATCCTTTAAAACCGAGATGAGGAGAACTTTTTTCACACAGAGAGTGGTGAATCTCTGGAACTCTCTGCCACAGAGGGTAGTTGAGGCCACACAGTTCATTGGCTATATTTAAGAGGGAGTTAGATGTGGCCCTTGTGGCTAAGGGGATCAGGGAGTATGGAGAGAAGGCAGGTACGGGATACTGAGTTGGATGATCAGCCATGATCATATTGAATGGCGGGTGCAGGCTCGAAGGGCCGAATGGCCTACTCCTGCACCTAATTTCTATGTTTCTATGTTTCCACGCTGGTGTTCCTGCTATCCTGCAAACCTTCTCCTCTTCCCCGTTTAGATTACTTTAGAGACACAGCGCGCTAACAGGCCCTTCGGCCCACCGAGTCCGCGCCGACCAGCGATCCCCGCACTATCCTACACACACACACACACACACACACTAGGGGACAATTTACAATTTTACCGAATTAGCCCTCAAACCTCTGCGTCTTTGGAGTGTGGAAGGAAACCGGAGCACCCGGAGAAAACCCACGCTGGTCACGGGGAGAACGTACAAACCCCGTACAGACAGCGCCCGTAGTCGGGATCGAACCTGGGTCTCTGTTAGCCCTGGAAGGCAGGAACTCCACCGCTGCGCCACCGTGCCAGCCGAATATCCTGATATACTCTGCCACTTTCAATAGACAATAGACAATAGGTGCAGGAGTAGGCCATTCGGCCCGTCGAGCCAGCACCGCCATTCAATGTGATCATGGCTGATCATCCCCAATCAGTACCCCGTTCCTGCCTTCTCCCCATATCCCCTGACTCCGCTATCTTTAAGAGCCCTATCTAGCTCTCTCTTGAAAGTATCCAGAGAACCGGCCTCCACCGCCCTCTGAAGCAGAGAATTCCACAGACTCACCACTCTCTGTGAGAAAAAGTGTTTCCTCGTCTCCATTCTAAATGGCTGACCCCTTATTCTTAAACTGTGTGGCCCCTGGTTCTGGACTCCCCCAACATCGGGAACATGTTTCCTGCCTCTAGAGTGTCCAAGCCCTGAACAATCTTATATGTTTCAATGAGATCTCCTCTCATCCTTCTAAACTCCAGAGTGTACAAGCCCAGCCGCTCCATTCTCTCAGCATATGACAGTCCCGCCATCCCGGGAATTAACCTTGTAAACCTACGCTGCACTCCCTCAATAGCAAGAATGTCCTTCCTCTAATTAGGGGACCAAAACTGCACACAATACTCCAGGTGTGGTCTCACTTGGACTCTGTACAACTGCAGAAGGACCTCTTTGCTCCTATATTCGATTCCTCTTGTTATAAAGGCCAACATGCCATTTGCTTTCTTCACTGCCTGCTGTACCTGCATGCTTACTTTCATAAGCCGATGTACAAGGGCCCCCAGATCCCGTTGTACTTCTCCTTTTCCCAACTTGACGCCATTTAGATAGTAATCTGCCTTCCTGTTTTTGCTACCAAAGTGGATAACCTCGCATTTATCCGCATTAAACTTCAACTGCCATGCATCTGCCCACTCCCCCAACCTGTCCAAGTCACCCTGCATTCTCATAGCATCCTCCTCACAGTTCACACTGCCACCCAGCTTTGTGTCATCCGCAAATTTGCTAATGTTACTTTGAATCCCTTCATCTAAATCATTGATACATATTGTAAATAGCTGTGGTCCCAGCACCGAGCCTTGCTGTACCCCACTAGTCACTGCCTGCCATTCTGAAAGGGACCCGTTAATCCCTACTCTTTGTATCCTGTCTGTCAACCACTTCTCTATCCATGTCAGCACTCTACCCCCAATACCATTTGCCCTAATTTAGCCCACTATGTGGGACCTTATCAAATGCTTTCTGAAAGTCCTGGTACACTACATCCACTGGCTCCCCCTTGTCCATTTTCCTAGTCACATCTTCAAAAAGTTCCAGAAGATTAGCCAAGCCCTTCGTAAATCCACGCTGACTCGGACTGATCCTGTTACTGCTTATCTAAATGTGCCGGTATTTCATCTTTTATAATTGACTCCAGCATCTTCCCCACCACCAATGTCAGGCTAGCTGGTCTATAATTCCCTGTTTTCTCTCTCCCGCCTCATAGTCCCCTTTATTCAACTGTAACACTAACACCTCCGATCTACTCTTCTCCCTCTCCAATTGTAGATTAAACCTGACCATGTTACAGAAATAGGTTGAATAAGTTAGGTCTTTATTCTCTGGAGCGCAGAAGGTTAAGGGGGGACCTGATAGAGGTCTTTAAAATGATGAGAGGGATAGACAGAAGTTGATGTGGACAAGCTTTTCCCTTTGAGAATAGGGAAGATTCAAACAAGAGGACATGACTTCAGAATTAAGGGACAGAAGTTTAGGGGTAATATGAGGGGGAACTTCTTTACTCAGAGAGTGGTAGCGGTGTGGAATGAGCTTCCAGTGGAAGTGGTGGAGGCAGGTTCATTGGTGTCATTTAAAAATAAATTGGATAGGCATATGGATGAGAAGGGAATGGAGGGTTATGGTATGAGTGCAGGCAGGTGGGACTAAAGGGAAAAAAAATTGTTCGGTACGGACTTGTAGGGCCGAGATGGCCTGTTTCCGTGCTGTAATTGTTATATGGTTATATGGTTATATGGTTATATGTTATGGTCACTGCCTCCTAATGGCTCATTAACCCCGAGGTCCTTTATCAAATTTGGTTCATTAGATAACATTAAATCCAAGAGTTAGTGTTATCAAGAGTTAGATTTAGCCCCAAGAGCTAAATCTAACTCTCCCTTGAATACATCCAGTGAATTGGCCTCCACTGCCTTTTGTGGCAGAGAATTCCACGGATTCACGACTCCACCATCAAGGAACCATGCACCTGCACTCTGAGATCCCTCTGCTCCACAACACTCTGCAGACCCCGACCATTCACTGTGTTGCCCACAGATTCCACGACCTCCTACGACCATGTCTACGACCTCCTACGACCCCCCTCGACCTCAGTCTTCCACGCCTAAGATCAACTACGACTCGGTAGGCGGCGCGACTCTCGTCAGCAGCGGCCTCTGCAGCCCGTCCGCGTTTTTATTATTTTTTGTCTATGTTTATATGTAGTTTTTGTTATTTGTTGTTGGGGTGTTGTGTGGGGGGGGGGGGGGGGTGGGGGTGTGGGGGGGTGGGGGGTAACTTTTAAATCTCTCCCTGCACGGGAGACCCGACCTTTTCTTGTCGGGTCTCCGTTGTCGTTGGGGCTGCAACAAGGAGCGGCCTCCAACAGGAGAAGACCGGGGGCTCTGGTGCCGACGACTCACCTCACCGTCGCGGAGCTGGCCGAGTCTGGAGCGGGTGGAGCGGTGGTGGAGCGCTGCTGCTGCTGCTGCGGCCCGACCTCCGGAGATTCGGAGGCTGCAACTGCGGGTCTGGCGGACGGCGGCACCGGTAGCCCGCGGGTCCCTGGAGGGAGACCGCTTTTCAGGGCTCCCGCAACGGCGACTTCTCCCGCCCGAGTTGCGGGGTCGAAGAGCTCCTGGAGCGGGGCCTGACATCACCGCCCCGCGCGGCTTGGAATGGCCGCGGGACTCTGCGAGCGCACGCCGGGGGCTCTAACACCAAGACCCCAAGGGGTCCAAATGACAATTAAATTGAATCTTGACTATTGACTCGCTACGAGTGGAAAATGATCACATGATAAAATGATGTCAAGTTTGCATTTTTTTTTCTCGGGCCAGTTACCGACTTACAACTATCTACGACTACCATCACGGCCGACTACGACCTACCTACGACCTACCTACGTGTAAAAAATATCGATTTTACCCATGCCGACCCTTTTTTAAAACTTGTGGACATTTTTAATCAGGCTGGATAAAACGCCGCGACCTACTTGAGGCCACGAGTACACGGAGACCACTCACGAGCACGAGTTACGAAGACCTCCTACGACCCTGCTGCGAGTATGAGTCAAGGGCAAACTCGGCAGAGGTCGCCAGTTAGGTGGTGAAACGCCTCATCACACGCCTCAGCACTCGTGAGTAAGGCAAGGCAGCGCCTTTACCACCTCAGGCAATTGAGGAAATTCAGAGTGTCTCCGAGGATCCTCCAGTGCTTCTACGCAGCGGCGGTGGAAAGCATCTTGTCCGGGAACATTACCATCTGGTTTGGGAATTGCTCTGCCAAGGACAAGAAGGCTCTGCAGAGAGTAGTGCGTTCGGCCGAACGCACTATGGGAACTTCACTCACCCCCCTGCAGGAACTATACAACAGGAGGTGCAACTCCAGAGCAAACAAAATCATGAGAGACCCCTTCCACCCCTGCAACGGACTGTTCCAGCCGCTACGGTCAGGCAAACGCCTCCGTTGCCATGCGGTGAGAACGGAGAGGTTGAGAAGGAGTTTCTTCCCAGAGGCAATTCGGACTGTAAACGCCTTTCTCACCAGGGACTAACTCTCCAGAACGTTTTTCCTTCTATTATTTATTATGTAAAAGAATATGTGTGTTATGATTGTGTTTATAATTTGTTTGGTTGTTTTGTTGTTTGTCTTTTGCACAAAAGTCCGCGAGCATTGCCACTTTCATTTCACTGCACATCTGGTATGTGTATGTGACAAATAAACTTGACTTGACTTGACTTGAAAGTGGGACGGGGGCTTTCGACTTCCCTAAAATGCCACACCTCACAGCAGTCCCGACCTCAAACAGCAGGTGGCAGCCTTGGCTACATTTCCCTGTGCCACTTGCCTAAGGTAACATCCCCAACCCAGCTGCCCTTGCAGAAGGTGAGGAGCCACCTTGAGCCTTCAACACACTAGCTGAGTACATTTGCTGATGATGAACGGCAAGCTGGCCTCCGGACAGCCAGTACGACACCATCGGAAGTATTGGCCTTGAAATACATCTGAGTGTAGGTTTCGAGGTACAGTGAAAAGCTTTTGTTGTGTGCTAACCAGTCAGCGGAAAGATAACACATGATCATAATGCACAGTTTATGTGGCAGGAGCAGAATTAGGCCATTCGGCCCATCGAGTCTACTCTGCCATTCAATCATGGCTGATCTATCTCTCCCTCCCAACCCCATTCTCCTGCCTTCTCCCCATAACCCCTGACACCCGCACTAATCAAGAATGTATATGTTATCCGGGAAGGTACACAAAAAAGCTGGAGAAACTCAGCGGGTGCAGCAGCATCTATGGAGCGAAGGAAATAGGCGACGTTTCGGCCCGAAACCCTTCTTCAGACTGATGGGGGAGTTGGGGGGGGGGGAGAAGAAAGGACAAAGGAGGAGGGGCCCGAGGGCTGAGGGATGGGAGGTGACAGCCCAAGGGCTAAGGAAGGGGAGGAGACAGCAAGGACTAACAAAATTGGGTGAATTCAATGTCATGACTCCTCTGGCTGCTCGTTCCATACACCCACCACCCTCTGTGTGAAAAAGTTACCCCTCAGTTATTGAATCTTCCCCCTCTCTCCCCTGCCTCCCCAACCCCCTTCACCTTAAACCTATGGCCTCTGGTCCTCGATTCCCCAACTCTGGGCAAGAGACTCTGTGCGTCTACCCGATCTATTCCTCTCATGATTTTGTGCACCTCTATAAGATCACCCCTCATCCTCCTGCGCTCCAAGGAATAGAGTCCCAGCCTGCTCAACCTTTCCCGATAGCTCACACCCTCTAGTCCTGGCAATATCCTCGTAAATCATCTCTGTATCCTTTCCAGCTTGACAGCATCTTTCCTATAACATCCTCTCTCAGTTGATCAGCGTACGTCCCTCCCTATATTCAAACCCGTGGGAAAAAGCTTTTCCCACTGAGAGTAGGGAAGATTCAAACAAGGAGACATGACATGAGAATTAAGGGACTGAAGTTTAGGGGTAACATGAGGGGGGAACTTCTTTACTCAGAGAGTGGTGGCTGTGTGGAATGAGCTTCCAGTGAAGGTGGTGGAGGCAGGTTCGTTTTTATCATTTAAAAATAAATTGGATAGTTATATGGATGGGAAGGGAATGGAGGGTTATGGTCTGAGCGCAGGTATATGGGACTAGGGGAGATTATGTGTTCGGCATGGACTAGAAGGGTCGAGATGGCCTGTTTCCGTGCTGTAATTGTTATATGGTTTATATGGTTGTATGGACACGTTGGGCCGGTGCGGGCAGGTTGGGCCGAAGGGCCTGTTTCCACACCAGATCACTCTACGACTCCCGGGTGCGAGTCGAGGAGGCAGCGGAGGGTTAACAGGTTGGGATGCAGATTTCACTGAGAGGTTGGTTGCCAAGGCAATGAGGTTCAGGAGTTAAACAACACCAGATGGAGAGGGGAAAAAAATGTGGAGAGACTGGAAAATGATAACAGGAAATAACAGAGTAATTGACTGCATGAGAGACAAGATGTGATTGTAGTCATGTCAATGACCAGGGCTTTGTTCAGGCTGAGGCAGCGCCAGTCTCAGCCAAACTGTGGCTTTCCTGTTCAAGTGGAAGTGAGATGGTGGCAATCTGATTCGGACAACACTGTTGCCCTGGATAGAGTGGATGTGGAGAGGATGTTTCCACTAGTGGGAGAGTCTAGGACCAGAGGCCACAGCCTCAAATTCAATGGATGTTCCTTTAACATAGAAACATAGACATTAGGTGCAGGAGTAGGCCATTCGGCCCTTCGAGCCTGCACCGCCATTCAATATGATCATGGCTGATCATCCAACTCAGTATCCCGTACCTGCCTTCTTGGTTCCAGCACACTGATGCAATTATAAAGAAAGCACATCAGCGCCTCTACTTCCTGAGAAGATTACGGAGAGTCGGTTTGTCAAGGAAGACTCTCTCTAACTTCTACAGGTGCACAGTAGAGAGCATGCTGACCGGTTGCATCGTGGCTTGGTTCGGCAACTTGAGCGCCCTGGAGAGGAAAAGACTACAAAAAGTAGTAAACACTGCCCAGTCCATCATCGGCTCTGACCTTCCCACCATCGAGGGGATTTATCGCAGTCGCTGCCTCAAAAAGGCTGGCAGTATCATCAAAGACCTACACCATCCTGGCCACACACTCATCTCCCTGCTACCTTCAGGTAGAAGGTACAGGAGCCTGAAGACTGCAACGTCCAGGTTCAGGAATAGCCACTTCCCCACAGCCATCAGGCTATTAAACCTGGCTCGGACAAAACTCTGAACATTTATAGCCCATTATCTGTTATTTGCACTTCATCAGTTTATTTATTCATGTGTGTATATATTTATATAATGGTATATGGACACACTGATCTGTTCTGTATTCATGCCTACTATATTCTGTTGTGCTGAAGCAAAGCAAGAATTTCATTGTCCTATCTGGGACACATGACAATAAACTCACTTGAATTTTTGAATCTTGAATCTAACTTGTTTCTTCTTTCCCCCTTTTCTCCCGTGGTCGGGGTGATCGAAACCTCCGCGATCGGGGCGATCGAAGCTCCTGTAATTGGAGCTCCCGTAGTCGATCCCTAACTAAGGGACCGCCAGCTCCACGATGTTAAAGCCACAGTGCGGACGGAGATCCGATACAGTAAAACTTGCATCTCCGTCAAGGAAAGAGATAAAAAAAGTTTTCCCCCCACATAATAGAAAAGCTAAACGTGCACTAAAAACATACAAGTAGCCACAGACCAAAACAGCAGAAGAAGAAAAAGATGAGACTGGCTGTAGGTATGTTACAAAACCTACCTGAATCGCCATTGGGAATCTGCCCACAGCCAGGTCCGCGATTTTGGCGCTGTTTGGAGGGGGCGGGTTTAAAACGCGATTTTTACTAGGCTGTACTAATCGCACATGTTCAGCCTAGTAAATCATTAACGAAAAATCGCTGCAAGACCCGGTCGCAAAAGGTATTATTAGTTTTATAGGCCTCGATAATATAGTTATAATAGTTTAAAATTACTCTCTGATTCCGCAACATCTCGCAGCCCCAGGGTTTTATAAAGCAAACAATTAAAGGTATGTACCTTATTTTTACATTAAATGGGGCATATATATAACCCTATATATCAAGTTATCTATAGCGAGTAGTTCCTTTTGGGCTTTTTATATCCCACAGTATTTTTCTCGGCATTTGAGGGCACTAATCCAGCGCGATGTCAACGTTCTAAACCAGCGCGTTCACATGAACCCACTAGAAAGCCGATTTAAATGGGCATTTATTTACAGCAATTGAACACTAAATTCCTTCCATTTGGCCTATAAATTAATGTAAATTAGATATAAAAATCATGTTATATTGTGAATTATTTGTGAATAATCTTTGGACACTTAGGCTATTTAAAAATGTTAATCTTTCCTTAAGAAATGAGCCTTTGATTATCCAAGATCACAGCTTTTTTGTAATGTCCATTGAAAATCAATAGGGAACAAGATGCTAATTTCCGAGTATGAAAATGGCCATAACTTTTTTAATACTTGAGATATGAAAGTGAATTTGGTGTCAAATTAAACTTATTGTTATGCTTTATCTGATGGGATAAATTGCAGACTTGATTTTTAAAATCTCAAAATTTTGTAACATTGCTACTGGCTGTTTAAAAAAAGAAAATGATCAAAATTATTTATTCAAATATTAAAATAATATAGATAGATAGATAGATAGATAGATGGATGGATAGATAGATAGATAGATAGATAGATAGATAGATAGATAGATAGATAGATAGATAGATAGATAGATAGATAGATAGATAGATAGATAGATAGATAGATGGATAGATAGATAGATAGATAGATAGATAGATAGATAGATAGATAGATAGATAGATAGATAGATAGATAGATAGATAGATAGATAGATAGATAGATAGATAGATAGATAGATAGATAGATAGATAGATAGATAGATAGATAGATAGATAGATAGATAGATAGATAGATAGATAGATAGATAGATAGATAGATAGATAGATAGATAGATAGATAGATAGATAGATAGATAGATAGATAGATAGATAGATAGATAGATAGATAGATAGATAGATAGATATAGATAGATAGATAGATAGATAGATAGATAGATAGATAGATAGATAGATAGATAGATAGATAGATAGATAGATAGATAGATAGATAGATAGATAGCCTTTTATTGTCATTCAGACCGAAGTCTGAACGAAATTGCAGCAGTCATACATATAATACCATACAATAAAACAACAATAAACACATATTAACATCCACCACAGTGAGTCCACCCAGCATCTCCTCACTGTGATGGAGGCAAAAGTCTTAGGTCTGCAGTCTCTTCCCTCCTCTTCTCCCTCTGCGCTGGGGCGATACCCCACCGGGCGATGTTATAACAGTCCCGCGGCTCAAACACCGCGGCCCGGGGTGGTTGAAGCTGCCGCCCACCAGTCCTGCAGACGTAGCCGCTGGCCCGCGGCCGAACCCCGGACTCAGGCCACCGCCGCCTGAACACCGTCCCAGCCACCCTCACGTGAGTACTGCGCCGTCTTCAGCCTCGGGCTGGGCCGCCCCGACATGGGCATCGCTTCTCCCCCGGACCGGGCCGCCCCGACTTGGGCGCGGAACCTCCCCCGGACCGGGCCGCCCCGACTTGGGCGTCGCTTCTCCCCCCGGACCAGGCCGCCCCGACTTGGGCGCCGAACCTCCCTCGGGCTGCCAGCGCCGCACCTCCCCGAGCTCGGCCGCTCCGACGGGAGCCTCGTTCCACCCTCGGGCTGGCCGTCCTCACGGGAGCGTCCCAGCCTCTTCCAGCCCTGAGCCGGACCACCCTCACGGGAGCGAGTCCTGGCGAGTCCTGACGGTGCTCTGCCTCCGGAGCCTCGAGGTCGTCAGCTCCATTAGCCCTCAGCGCAGACGGAGGCAGAGAAGGGGAATACGACAAAAACCATATAACCATATAACAATTACAGCACGGAAACAGGCCATCTCGACCCTTCTAGTCCGTGCCGAACACATAATCTCCCCTAGTCCCATATACCTGCGCTCAGACCATAACCCTCCATTCCCTTCCCATCCATATAACTATCCAATTTATTTTGAAATGATAAAAACGAACCTGCCTCCACCACCTTCACTGGAAGCTCATTCCACACAGCTACCACTCTCTGAGTAAAGAAGTTCCCCCTCATGTTACCCCTAAACTTCAGTCCCTTAATTCTCATGTCATGTCCCCTTGTTTGAATCTTCCCTACTCTCAGTGGGAAAAGCTTTTCCACGTCAACTCTGTCTATCCCTCTCATCATTTTAAAAAACCTCTATCAAGTCCCCCCTTAACCTTCTGCACTCCAGAGAATAAAGCCCTAACTTGTTCAACCTTTCTCTGTAACTTAGTTGCTGAAACCCAGGCAACATTCTAGTAAATCTCCTCTAACTTCCTCTTAAATATAGCCAATGAACTGGCCTCAACTACCCTCTGTGGCAGAGAGTTCCAGAGATTCACCACTCTCTGTGTGAAAAAAGTTCTTCTCATCTTGGTTTTAAAGGATTTCCCCCTTATCCTTAAGCTGTGACCCCTTGTCCTGGACTCCCCCAACATCGGGAACATGTTTCCTGCCTCTAGCGTGTCCAAGCCCTGAACAATCTTATATGTTTCAATGAGATGCCCTCTCATCCTTCTAAACTCCAGAGTGTACAAGCCCAGCTTCAGTCCATTCTCTCAGCATATGACAGTCCCCGCCATCCCGTGAATTAACCTTGTAAACCTACGCTGCACTCCCTGAATAGCAAGAATGTCCTTCCTCAAATTAGGAGGCCAAAACTGCACACAATACTCCAGGTGTGGTCTCACTAGGGCCCTGTAGGCCCTAGGCTGCTCAACCTCTCCTTGTAGCTCAGGCCCAAGTCCTAGCAACATCCTCATAAATCTTCTCTGCACTAATTTCAATGGGGAAGAACAATTCTGATGAAAAGAGATAGAACTGGGAAGTTCTGAGGTTACTCAGTACTTCTCTGGAGATACCACTGATATCAAGGGTTCAGGACAATTGCCCTGGATCACAATGGGAAAAGTGAGGACGCACTCAGATGCTGCTCAATCTGCTGAGTTCCTCCAGCACATTGTGTTTTGTTGTGTCGTGTTTTGCCTAGCATCTGCAGTTCCTTGTGTCTGTAGAAGATAACAGGCTTTGTTATAGGTAGACAAAAATGCTGGAGAAACTCAGCGGGAGCAGCAGCTTCTGGAGCGATGGAAATAGGCAACATTTCGGGCCGAAACCCATACAATATAATCTAACCATATAACAATTACAGCACGGAAACAGGCCATCTCGACCCTTCTAGTCCGTGCCGAACACATAATCTCCCCTAGTCCCATATACCTGCGCTCAGACCATAACCCTCCATTCCCTTCCCATCCATATAACTATCCATATAACCATATAACCATATAACAATTACAGCACGGAAACAGGCCATCTCGGCCCTACAAGTCCGTGCCGAACAAATTTTTTTCCCCTTAGTCCCACCTGCCTGCACTCATACCATAACCCTCCATTCCCTTCTCATCCATATGCCTATCCAATTTATTTTTAAATGATACCAATGAACCTGCCTCCACCACTTCCACTGGAAGCTCATTCCACACAGCCACCACTCTCTGAGTAAAGAAGTTCCCCTCATGTTACCCCTAAACTTCAGTCCCTTAATTCTCAAGTCATGTCCCCTTGTTTAGAAACATAGAAACATAGAAATTAGGTGCAGGAGTAGGTCATTCGGCCCTTCGAGCCTGCACCGCCATTCAATATGATCATGGCTGATCATCCAACTCAGTATCCCGTACCTGCCTTCTCTCCATACCCCCTGATCCCCTTAGCCACAAGGGCCACATCTAACTCCCTCTTAAATATAGCCAATGAACTGGCCTCAACTACCCTCTGTGGCAGAGAGTTCCAGAGATTCACCACTCTCTGTGTGAAAAAAGTTCTTCTCATCTCGGTTTTAAAGGATTTCCCCCTCATCCTTAAGCTGTGACCCCTTGTCCTGGACTCCCCAACATCGGGAACAATCTTCCTGCATCTAGCCTGTCCAACCCCTTAAGAATTTTGTAAGTTTCTATAAGATCCCCTCTCAAGTTTGAATCTTCCCTACTCTCAGTGGGAAAAGCTTTTCCACGTCAACTCTGTCTACCCCTCTCATCATTTTAAAAACCTCTACCAAGTCCCCCCTTAACCTTCTGCGCTCCAAAGAATAAAGCCCTAACTTGTTCAACCTTTCTCTGTAACTTAGTTGCTGAAACCCAGGCAACATTCTAGTAAATCTCCTCTGTACTCTCTCTACTCTCTCTAGTCCTTCTTCAGACTTCGCCCCGAAACGTTGCCTATTTCCTTCGCTCCATAGGTGCTGCTGCACCCGCTGAGTTTCTCCAGCATTTTTGTGTACCTTTGATTTTGCAGCATCTGCAGTTCTTTCTTAAATGCTCTGTTGAAGAGTGGGCAACACAGAGGCTCCTCGGCGGTAAAGTCGCTGCCTCACAGCGCCAGAGACCTGTTCGATCCTGACCACGGGTCCTCTCCGCACACAGTTTGTACCTTTTTCTCCGGGTGCTCCGGTTTCCTCCCACACTCCACAGACGTGCAGGATTGTCAGCTAATTAGCTTCGGACAAATTGTAAATTCTCAACAGTGTGTGTAGGGGCGTGCTAGTGCGGGGGGGGGGGGGGGGGGGGGGGGGGGGGTGATCGCTGGTCGGCACGGACTCGGTGGGCCGAAGGGCCTGTTTCTTCCCTTGTACCTCCCAAGTCAAAAGTCGTTTCCAGCAGTGTTCAGCTTCCCGCAAATATAACCATATAACCATATAACAACTCAGTATCCCGTACCTGCCTTCTCTCCATACCCCCTGATCCCCTTAGCCACAAGGGCCACATCTAACTCCCTCTTAAATATAGCCAATGAACTGTGGCCTCAACTACCCTCTAACCATATAACCATATAACAATTACAGCACGGAAACAGGCCATCTCGGCCCTACAAGTCCGTGCCGAACAACGTTTTTCCCTTAGTCCCACCTGCCTGCACTCATACCATAACCCTCCATTCCCTTCTCATCCATATGCCTATCCAATTTATTTTTAAATGATACCAATGAACCTGCCTCCACCACTTCCACTGGAAGCTCATTCCACACCGCTACCACTCTCTGAGTAAAGAAGTTCCCCCTCATATTACCCCTAAACTTCTGTCCCTTAATTCTGAAGTCATGTCCCCTTGTTTAGAAACATAGAAACATAGAAATTAGGTGCAGGAGTAGGCCATTCGGCCCTTCGAGCCTGCACCGCCATTCAATATGATCATGGCTGATCATCCAACTCAGTATCCCGTACCTGCCTTCTCTCCATACCCCCTGATCCCCTTAGCCCCAAGGGCCACATCTAACTCCCTCTTAAATATAGCCAATGAACTGTGGCCTCAACTACCCTCTGTGGCAGAGAGTTCCAGAGATTCACCACTCTCTGGAACTCAAGTTTGAATCTTCCCTACTCTCAGTGGGAAAAGCTTGTCCACATCAACTCTGTCTATCCCTCTCGTCATTTTAAAAACCTCTATCAGGTCCCCCCTTAACCTTCTGCGCTCCAGAGAATAAAGACCTAACTTATTCAACCTATCTCTGTAACTTAGTTGCTGAAACCCAGGCAACATTCTAGTAAATCTCCTCTGTACTCTCTCTATTTTGTTGACATCCTTCCTATAATTGGGCGACCAAAATTCAGATTCAGATTCAATTTTAATTGTCATTGTCAGTGTACAGTTCTCCGTAGATTGTACACCAAAATTGTACACCATACTCCAGATTTGGTCTCACCAATGCCTTGTACAATTTTAACATTACATCCCAGCTTCTATACTCAAATATGGGCTGAATGGCCTGCCCCTGTGTTCTAAATGTCTACGCTGTTCTGTTAAAGGACGGGAAGTGGAAGATCTGGGAAGACTGGGCTGTGACGGGAAAGAGCCGTGCAGTGAATGAGTCGTTTGTCATGAGTTTCAATTGAGAGTTTTATTTTTAACTCGTCTGTCGAGGTGAAAGCTGGCCTGCGGGGCGTGGGGTCGGAGATGAAGGTCCCTCCGAACAGGAAGCCGGTAGCGGGAACGTCCCGTCATTTTGTCGGCCTCTGGGGGGCCAGATGTGGGGTCACCACCTTGCACGGAATCCCAGGACAAGCCCAGCCACTCGCTAGCTACAGGCAGGCAGCCTTGCTCACGCACAGATATAATTAGATCCCTTTCAGTGGAAGGGAACACTCAGTACTCAAGATCACTGTGCTAAAGTAAGAAGCAAGCCTCATCCTCCACTGTGTGTTCATCCCGGCTTACACAAACAACACACAAGCTCTCTCCTGGAACAAGACCCTGGGACCTTGAAGAACAGGGGCATTTCCACTGCCCTGGGTTGGGCTAAGGTGGTGGGAGAGTTCTAGTGGGGGGCAAACGGTGGTGGGGACCGCTTGCCTCTTGGACTCCCGTCCCCTGGGTTCGTGGAGTTGGGATACAGTGGACCGTCCTTCTGGCCACGGAGCCCATGGAGAAAAGGGGAGCGAGGGAGGCAGACACATCATCGGGGTGTCTCGTTGCTTGTCTGAACCAGGGCTGGAAGCAAGTTTGTGGTAAGTTGTTGCCATGCGGACTCCCCGAACTATCCCCCTCCCGTCCTCCCCTCAACAACACCTCCCCATCCCCACCCCCCCCTTCCCCGCCAGTCTCCCGAACATGCGCTGACGGGCTCCGAACCTAATGATTCAACGTGTAGGGAATAAATGTGAGGTGCTACAACTTGGCAGAACAAATCAAAATAGGACGTACATGGTAAATGGTAGGGAATTGAAGAATACAGTTGAACAGAGGGATCTGGGTATAACCGTGCATAGCTCCTTGAAGGTGGAATCTCATATAGATAGGGTGGTAAAGAAAGCTTTTGGTATGCTAGCCTTTCTAAATCAGAGCATGGAGTATAGAAGCTGTGGAGTAATGTTAAAATTGTACAAGGCATTGGTGAGACCAAATCTGGAGTATGGTGTACAATTTTGGTCGCCCAATTATAGGAAGGATGTCAACAAAATAGAGAGAGTACAGAGGAGATTTACTAGAATGTTGCCTGGGTTTCAGCAACTAAGTTACAGAGAAAGGTTGAAACAAGTTAGGGCTTTATTCTTTGGAGCGCAGAAGGTTAAGGGGGGACTTGATAGAGGTTTTTTAAATGATGAGAGGGATAGACAGAGTTGATGTGGACAAGCTTTTCCTTTTGAGAATAGGGAAGATTCAAACAAGAGGACATGACTTCAGAATTAAGGGACAGAAGTTTAGGGGTAATATGAGGGGGAACTTCTTTACTCAGAGAGTGGTAGCGGTGTGGAATGAGCTTCCAGTGGAAGTGGTGGAGGCAGGTTCATTGGTATCATTTAAAAATAAATGGATAGGCATATGGATGAGAAGGGAATGGAGGGTTATGGTATGAGTGCAGGCAGGTGGGGACTAAGGGGAAAAAACATTTGTTCGGCACGGACTTGTAGGGCCGAGATGGCCTGTTTCCGTGCTGTAATTGTTATATGGTTATATGGTTATATGTAACTGCAGATGCTGGTTCAAACTGAAAATAGACACAAATAGCTGGAGTAACTCAGCGGGACAGGCAGCATCTCTGGAGAGAAGGAATGGGTGACGTTTCGGGTCGAGACCCTTCTTCAGTCCGAACAAACCAACAAACAGCCGACAATGACCAGTTTCCTTTCTCATTGTAACTTTTTTTGCGTATCTTTCATTCATTGTTCTGTAGCTCTCCACATCACCACATTCTTTTGAGTATAGAAGTTGGGATGTAATGTTAAATTTGTACAAGGCATTGGTGAGGCCAATTCTGGAGTATGGTGTACAATTTTGGTCGCCTAATTATAGGAAGGATGTCAACAAAATAGAGAGAGTACAGAGGAGATTTACTAGAATGTTGCCTGGGTTTCAACAACTAAGTTACAGAGATAGGTTGAATAAGTTAGGGCTTTATTCTTTGGAGCGCAGAAGGTTAAGGGGGGACTTGATAGAGGTCTTTAAAATGATGAGAGGGATAGACAGAGTTGACGTGGAAAAGCTTTTCCCACTGAGAGTAGGGAAGATTCAAACAAGGGGACATGACGTGAGAATTAAGGGACTGAAGTTTAGGTGTAACATGAGGGGGAACTTCTTTACTCAGAGAGTGGTAGCTGTGTGGAATGAGCTTCCAGTGAAGGTGGTGGAGGCAGGTTCGTTTTTATCATTTAAAAATAAATTGGATAGTTATATGGATGGGGAGGGAATGGAGGGTTATGGTCTGAGCGCAGGTATATGGGACTAGGGGAGATTATGTGTTCGGCACGGACTAGAAGGGTCGGGATGGCCTGTTTCCGTGCTGTAATTGTTATATGGTTATATGGTTATGATTGAATGGTGGAATAGACTTGATGGGCAGAATGGCCTAATTCTGCTCCTATCCCTTATGATGACCAGGTGAAGGTATTTGGACAAACGCTGGCATTGTCAGCATATGGGATAAGGCCACAGAACAAGTGCTGGTAGATCGGTTTAGATGCCTGGTGGTCAGCATGGACCTGGCAGGCCGAAGGGCCTGTTTCTGTGTTGCTTGCCTCGAGACATGTTGAGGACATGAGGGTGGCTAGGACCGTCGACAAGGTTGAAAGCTGCTCGGGAGCTTGGCATGACACACATATTGCGTACAGTTTTGGTCTCCAAATCTGAGGAAGGACATTAATGCCATAGAGGGAGTGCAGAGACGGTTCACCAGACTGATTCCTGGGATGTCAGGACTGTCTTATGAAGAAAGACTGGATAGACTTGGTTTATACTCTCTAGAATTTAGGAGATTGAGAGGGGATCTTATAGAAACTTACAAAATTCTTAAGGGGTTGGACAGGCTAGATGCAGGAAGATTGTTCCCGATGTTGGGGAAGTCCGGGACAAGGGGTCACAGCTTAAGGATAAGGGGGAAATCCTTTAAAACCGAGATGAGAAGAACTTTTTTCACACAGAGAGTGGTGAATCTCTGGAACTCTCTGCCACAGAGGGTAGTTGAGGCCAGTTCATTGGCTATATTTAAGAGGGAGTTAGATGTGGCCCTTGTGGCTAAGGGGATCAGGGGGTATGGAGAGAAGGCAGGTACGGGATACTGAGTTGGATGATCAGCCATGATCATATTGAATGGCGGTGCAGGCTTGAAGGGCCGAATGGCCTACTCCTGCACCTAATTTCTATGTTTCTATGTTTCTATAATGAAGTTGAAGTCGTGTATATGCAAAGGCATACAGGATGTAGCAGTTTTCACAACACTGTGGAGGATGGTGCTGGTGAATTTGCCAGCCACACCGCTAAACCTCCTCGCCTTTTGTTCCATTTCCCGGCTCATTGTCTCCCCTCCTGTCGTTGCCATGGCAGATGTAAACAATAGGCAAACATGGGCTGCTCATTTGGTGAAGAGACAGAATGATAATTCAAAGGTGGACAAAAATGCTGGAGCCATACAGGTTTGTAGGTTAATTGGCCTGTGTATAGTGTAACAAATGTCCCCAGTGTGTGTAGGATAGACATAGACATAGACATAGAAAATAGGTGCAGGAGTAGGCCATTCGGCCCTTCGGGCCTGCACCATCCGCCATTCAATATGATCATGGCTGATCATCCAACTCAGTATCCCGTACCTGCCTTCTCTCCATACACTCTGATCCCTTTAGCCACAAGGGCCACATCTAACTAGAAACATAGAAACATAGAAATTAGGTGCAGGAGTAGGCCATTCGGCCCTTTGAGCCTGCACCGCCATTCAATATGATCATGGCTGATCATCCAACTCAGTATCCCGTACCTGCCTTCTCTCCATACCCTCTGATCCCTTTAGCCACAAGGGCCACATCTAACTAGAAACATAGAAACATAGAAATTAGGTGCAGGAGTAGGCCATTCGGCCCTTCGAGCCTGCACCATTCGCCATTCAATATGATCATGGCTGATCATCCAACTCAGTATCCCGTACCTGCCTTCTCTCCATACCCCCTGATCCCCTTAGCCACAAGGGCCACATCTAACTAGAAACATAGAAACATAGAAATTAGGTGCAGGAGTAGGCCATTCGGCCCCTTGAGCCTGCACCGCCATTCAATATGATCATGGCTGATCATCCAACTCAGTATCCCGTACCTGCCTTCTCTCCATACCCCCTGGTCCCCTTAGCCACAAGGGCCACATCTAACTTCCTCTTAAATATAGCCAATGAACTGTGGCCTCGACTACCCTCTGTGGCAGAGAATTCCACAGATTCACCACTCTCTGTGTGAAAAAAGTTCTCCTCATCTCGGTCCTAAAAGACTTCCCTCTTATCCTTAAACTGTGACCCCTAGTTCTGGACTTCCCCCAACATCGGGAACAATCTTCCTGCATCTAGCCTGTCCAACCCCTTAAGAATTTTGTAAGTTTCTATAAGATCCCCCCCTCAATCGCTTGCGGTTTCCCGGAGGTTGCAGGTGGTTGCCGGAGGTTGCAGGTAGTGGAAGCAGGTAGGGAGACTGACAAAAACCTCCGGGAACCACACGGAAACCTTGGGTGGGGCGCAAAGTCTCCAGGGGTTTCCGTTCAGGTTTCCAAAGTGGGGCAGGGGCATAACTCCAGCATTTTGCGATTATCTGTACTGTACTAACATCAAGGATCGGCGAGGTCTTTCCCGGAGTCGTGCCCCGGGGCTTCAGCGGCAGGCGCAGCGTGGACTCGGCGTGGAGCGGGTGAGCCCTCGCTGGGGCTCGCCGGAGGGGAGCGCTCCGTTTCACTGGCCCGGGGCAGCCGGCAGCCTGAAGTCGCAGCCTGAAGCCGCACGTGGTCTGCAGAGTTCCAGCTGCTGCGGCGTCTACAGCCCGGGATCCCTCGTGGGGGACCCGGGGGAAGAAGAAGCCGCCATTGCCGGCCCGCGGGTAACTTCTACCGCGGGCCCGGCATGGACTTACCATCACCCCTGGAGGGGAGCTTCGACCGCCGGCCCTGCAGTCTACGGTGCTTCTGGCTGCGGCGGGGACTTTAAATCTCAACCGCCGGCCTGCGGCCTACACAATCTTGAAGCCGCGGTCTCCGGTGAGGAAAGACCGATCCTGGACTGGACTCTGGACTCTGGTCCGGTCCACTGGGGGGGGGAATGGAGGAGGACGGCCACAATGTTTTGTGCCTTCCACCACAGTGATGAATGCTGTGGTGGATGTTTATGTTACATGTTGTGTCCTGTTTATGCATTTTATTATTTTGTTAACCCATCTTTATGCTTTGTATGAAACTGATTTTTAAATTATGTAAAGCACTTTGGGGTCAATGAAAATTGACTATAAATGTCCTATATAAATAAACTTATTATTATTATTATTATTATTAGTTTGGGACTGCTCTCTAGTTGTCGAGTTGTGCCTAAGAAACGAAACCCTCCCCTAACAGCAGTGTTGTATCTCACGAGAGAGGATGTTCCCTCTTATTGAGATTCGCCAGCTGAAGTCCAGTCTAAAAATAAGTGGTTCCCTATTTAAACCAGGCGTAAGGCAGCAACACTACCACTATGCTACAGTGCCACCCTCAAAGGTCGGAGTTTGCATGTTCTCCCTGTGAAAGTGTAGGTTTCCTGTGGGTACTCCAAGGACTCCAAAGTGTGAGTCCTGCCGCAAATTGGAGGAGCAGCACCTCATATTTCACTTGGGCAGTTTACACCCCAGCGGTATGAACATTGACCCTCCCGTTTTCAGCTCTTCCACAGCCCACTTACAACAATATAACAATTACAGCACGGAAACAGGCCATCTCGGCCCTACAAGTCCGTGCCGAACAATTTTTTTTTCCCCTTAGTCCCACCTGCCTGCACTCATACCATAACCCTCCATTCCCTTCTCATCCATATGCCTATCCAATTTATTTTTAAATGATACCAATGAACCTGCCTCCACCACTTCCAACTGGAAGCTCATTCCACACCGCTACCACTCTCTGAGTAAAGAAGTTCCCCCTCATATTACCCCTAAACTTCTGTCCCTTAATTCTGAAGTCATGTCCTCTTGTTTGAATCTTCCCTATTCTCAAAGGGAAAAGCTTGTCCACATCAACTCTGTCTATCCCTCTCATCATTTTAAAGATCTCTATCAGGTCCCCCCTTAACCTTCTGCGCTCCAGAGAATAAAGCCCTAACTTATTCAACCTATCTCTGTAACTTGGTTGTTGAAACCCAGGCAACATTCTAGTAAATCTCCTCTGTACTCTCTCTTCTTCCCGCCCCCTCCCCCCCCCCCCCCCACCTCCACTCCAACTCAGTCTGAAGAAGGGTCTCGACCCGAAACGTCACATTTTCCTTCGCTCCGTAGATGCTGCCTCACCCTCTGAGTTTATCCAGCATTTTTGTCTACCTTCGATTTTTCCAGCATCTGCAGTTCCTTCTTAAAAACTTCTAATCTTGTGTGTGGACTCGATAAGAAGAAGTCTGCTGGCTCCAACTAGTGTGTGGATGATCATTGGTCAGTGCAGTCTCGGTGGGCAGAAGGGCCTGTTCATAGAAACATAGACAATAGGTGCAGGAGGAGGCCATTCGGCCCTTGGAGCCAGCACAGCCATTCAATATGATCATGTAACCATATAACCATATAACAATTACAGCACGGAAACAGGCCATCTCGACCCTTCTAGTCCGTGCCGAACACATAATCTCCCCTAGTCCCACATACCTGCGCTCAGACCATAACCCTCCATTCCCTTCCCGTCCATATAACTATCCAATTTATTTTTAAATGATAAAAACGAACCTGCCTCCACCACCTTCACTGGAAGCTCATTCCACACAGCTACCACTCTCTGAGTAAAGAAGTTCCCCCTCATGTTACCCCTAAACTTCAGTCCCTTAATTCTCATGTCATGTCCCCTTGTTTGAATCTTCCCTACTCTCAGTGGGAAAAGCTTTTCCACGTCAACTCTGTCTATCCCTCTCATCATTTTAAAAACCTCTATCAAGTCCCGCTTTAACCTTCTGCGCTCCAAAGAATAAAGCCCTAACTTGTTCAACCTTTCTCTGTAACTTAGTTGCTGAAACCCAGGCAACATTCTAGTAAATCTCCTCTGTACTCTCTCTATTTTGTTGACATCCTTCCTATAATTAGGCGACCAAAATTGTACACCATACTCCAGAATTGGCCTCACCAATGCCTTGTACAATTTTAACATCACATCCCAACTTCTATACTCAATGCTCTGATTTATAAAGGCCAGCACACCAAAAGCTTTCTTTACCACCCTATCTACATGGGATTCCACTTTCAGGGAACTGTGCACAGTTATTCCCAGATCCCTCTGTTCACCTGCATTCTTCAATTCCCTACCATTTACCATGTACGTCCTAGATGTTGGGGAAGTCCAGAACAAGGGGTCATAGTTTAAGGATAAGGGGGAAGTCTTTTAGGACCAAGATGAGAAAAACATTTGTGGTGAATCTGAATCCGTGGAATTCTCTGCCATAGAAGGTAGTGGAGGCCAGTTCATTGGCTATATTTAAGAGGGTGTTAGATGGGGCTAAAGGGATCAGGGGGTATGGAGAGAAGGCAGGTACGGGATACTGAGTTGGATGATCAGCCATGATCATATTGAATGGCGGTGCAGGCTCGAAGGGCCGAATGGCCTACTCCTGCACCTATTGTCTATGTTTCTATGTATCTCACAACTGTAATAGTGACTCCCCTTCCTTCCCCTTCTTGATTTGGTGCCGAGAGGGTTAAGCTACCAACCCACAGCTGAGTGCTGTGTACTCATTCCAGTACAACATGCACTGAATCAATGAATACAGCCCGATCAGAAATAGCTCTGCCAGTCTATATATAGGCACACACCATCCTATAGGTACTTAGCTCAGCTCTAAGTATAGTGCAGTGCCAATTACTCTATAGTCCTGTCCACGATATCCAGGCAGCTACACACCACAACCTCACATCAGGAGCAGAACACTTCTGCCATTCAATGGCCAAAACATCATCTTCTTGGGTCACCATTATCAGTTTAGGAGATGTCCTTGGGTATTTTGAAGGAAGGGATTGACAGATACTCGGTTAGGTGTTAAAACGGCATCAGGTCATGTGATAAGAGTAGAATTAGGCCATTCGGCCCATCAAGTCTACTCCGCCATTCATTCATGGCTGATCTATCTCTCCCTGCTAACCCCATTCTCCTGCCTTCTCCCCATAACCTCTGACACCCGTACTAATCACAAAAGGAGCAAACAGGTCCTTCTGCAGTTGTACAGAGTCTCTAGTGAGACCACACCTGGAGTATTGTGTGCAGTTTTGGTCCCCGAATGTGAGGAAGGACATTCTTGCTATTGAGGGAGTGCAGCGTAGGTTTACAAGGTTAATCCCCGAGATTGCGGGACTGTCATATGCTGAGAGACTGGAGCAGCTGGGCTTGTACACTCTGGAGTTTAGTCGGATATCTCGTTGAAACATATAAGATTGTTAAACGCTAGAGGCAGGAAACATGTTCCCGATGTTGGGGGAGTCCAGAACCAGGGGCCACAGTTTAAGAATAAAGGGTAAGCCATTTAGAATGGAGACGAGGAAACACTTTTTCTCACAGAGAGTGGTGAGTCTGTGGAATTCTCTGCCTCAGAGGGCGGTGGAGGCAGGTTCTTTGGATACTTTCAAGAGAGAGCTAGATAGGGCTCTTAAAGATAGCCGAGTCAGGGGATATGGGGAGAAGGCAGGAACGGGGTACTGATTGGGGATGATGAGCCATGATCACGTTGAATGGCGGTGCTGGCTCGAAGGGCCGAATGGCCTACTCCTGCACCTATTATCTATTGTCTATTGTCCATAAATCTATCTATCTCTGCCTTAAAAATACGCACTGACTTGTGGCCTCCACAGCCGTCTATGGCAATGAATTCCACAGATTCACCACCCTCTGACTAAAGAAATTCCTCCTCATCTCCTTCCTAAAAGAACGTCCTTTAATTCTGAGGCTGTGACCTCTGGTCCTAGACTCTCCCACTAGTGGAAACATCCTCTCCACATCCACTCTATCCAGGCCTTTCACTATTCTGTACATTTCAATGAGTTCCCCCCTCATCCTTCTAAACTCCGGCGAGTACAGGCCCAGTGCCGACAAACGCTCATCATAGGTTAACCCACTCATTCCTGGGATCATTCTTGTAAGTTACCTTAGTCATTAGTTTAGGCCAAGTCCTTGGGCATTTTGAAGGCGGGGATTGATAGATTCTTGATTAGTGCGGGTGTCAGGGGTTATGGGGAGAAGGCAGGAGAATGGGCTTGAAAGGGAAAGATAGATCTGGGTATAACCGTGCATAGTTCCTTGAAGGTGGAATCTCATATAGATAGGGTGGTAAAGAAAGCTTTAGGTATGCTAGCCTTTATAAATCAGAGCATTGAGTATAGAAGCTGGGATGTAATGTTAAAATTGTACAAGGCATTGGTGAGACCAAATCTGGAGTATGGTGTACAATTTTGGTCGCCCAATTATAGGAAGGATGTCAACAAAATAGAGAGAGTACAGAGGAGATTTTACTAGAATGTTGCCTGGGTTTCAACAACTAAGTTACAGAGATAGGTTGAATAAGTTAGGGCTTTATTCTCTGGAGCGCAGAAGGTTAAGGGGGGACTTGATAGAGGTCTTTAAAATGATGAGAGGGATAGACAGAGTTGATGTGGACAAGCTTTTCCCTTTGAGAATAGGGAGGATTCAAACAAGAGGACATGACTTCAGAATTAAGAGACAGAAGTTTAGGGGTAATATGAGGGGGAACTTCTTTACTCAGAGAGTGGTGGCGGTGTGGAATGAGCTTCCAGTGGAAGTGGTGGAGGCAGGTTCATTGGTATCATTTAAAAATAAATTGGATAGGCGTATGGATGAGAAGCGAATGGAGGGTTATGGTATGAGTGCAGGCAGGTGGGACTAAGGGGGAAAAAAAGTTGTTCGGCACGGACTTGTAGGGCCGAGATGGCCTGTTTCCGTGCTGTAATTGTTATATGGTTATATGGTTTATAGATCAGCCATTGCCTAAAGAGCCTGTCCCACTGTACGAGTTCATTCCAAGAGCTCTCCCGAGTTTAAAAATCAAACTCGTGGTAAGCACGGAGAATGAACGTAGCGGGTACGTCGGAGCTCGGGGACGTCTCTTAGCGGCTCGTAACGCTAACGGCAGGTACTCGGGAAACGCGGTAAGCTCGGGAGGACTCGTGAAGATTTTTCAACATGTTGAAAAATGTCCACGAGAGCCCCGAGTACCTACGAGCGGCCATTACCGTAATCACCGAGTTCAAATCAGGGCAAACTCAGGAGAACTCTTGAATTACCTCGTACAGTGGGACAGCCCCATAACTCGACTATTATGTCTTACATAGAAGCATAGAAACATAGAAATTAGGTGCAGGAGTAGGCCATTCGGCCCTTCGAGCCTGCACCATTCGCCATTCAATATGATCATGGCTGATCATCCAACTCAGTATCCTGTACCTGCCTTCTCTCCATACCCCTTGATCCCTTTAGCCACAAGGGCCACATCTAACTCCCTCTTAAATATAGCCAATGAACTGGCCTCAACTACCCTCTGTGGCAGAGAGTTCCACAGATTCACCACTCTCTGTGTGAAAAAAGTTCTTCTCATCTCGGTTTTAAAGGATTTCCCCCTTATCCTTAAACTGTGTGACCCCTTGTCCTGGACTTCCCCAACATCGGGAACAATCTTCCTGCATCTAGCCTGTCCAACCCCTTAAGAATTTTGTACGTTTCTATAAGATCCCCCCTCAGTCTTCTGAATTCTAGCGAGTACAAGCCGAGTCTATCCAGTCTTTCTTCATATGAAAGTCCTGACATCTCAGGAATCAGTCTGGTGAACCTTCTCTGTACTCCCTCTATGGCAAGAATGTCTTTCCTCAGATTTGGAGACCAAAACTGTACGCAATACTCCAGGTGTGGTCTCACCAAGACCCTGTACAACTGCAGTAGAACCTCCCTGCTCCTATACTCAAATCCTTTTGCTATGAATGCTATGCTAACATTGCCACTTGAGCACAAGTCGTGGTCTGATCAACCACGGCTGGGTCGCCTGGGTGGGGGTGTCTGATGTTGAAAGACCCGAAACACCCAATGGGGCTCCAGGTTACATCACTGATGATGTGTTCAGGAGCATCAAGAGATGTATTTTTATCAATCGATGTATTCTTATCAAAAAGTCAAGTCAAGTCAAGTCAAGTCAAGTTTATTTGTCACATACACATACGAGATGTGCAGTGAAATGAAAGTGGCAATGCTCGCGGACTTTTGTGCAAAAGACAAACAACAAAACAACCAAACAAATTATAAACACAATCATAACACACATATTCTTTTACATAATAAATAATGGAAGGAAAAAACGTTCTGTAGAGTTAGTCCCTGGTGAGATAGGCGTTTACAGTCCGAATTGCCTCTGGGAAGAAACTCCTTCTCAACCTCTCCGTTCTCACCGCATGGCAACGGAGGCGTTTGCCTGACCGTAGCAGCTGGAACAGTCCGTTGCAGGGGTGGAAGGGGTCTCTCATGATTTTGTTTGCTCTGGAGTTGCACCTCCTGTTGTATAGTTCCTGCAGGGGGGCGAGTGAAGTTCCCATAGTGCGTTCGGCCCGAACGCACTACTCTCTGCAGAGCCTTCTTGTCCTGGGCAGTGCAATTCCCAAACCAGATGGTAATGTTCCCGGCCAAGATGCTTTCCACCGCCGCTGCGTAGAAGCACTGGAGGATCCTCGGAGACATTCTGAATTTCCTCAATTGCCTGAGGTGGTAAAAAAAAGATGGTTCCACCACCACTGCTAGCAATGGGTTTCAGCCGCCCACTGCCCTCTGCGTAAAAAACATACTCCCGAACATCTACTTTAATATTCGGAAACGTGAACTAAATCTATGTTCAGGTATTAATAGATCCATATAATCTGGAAAATATGCAGGAATAGCACTACTACAATCCCAAGGGTGTCAGATTTCTGGAACTCTACTGCAGTGAATTCTTGGAACGTTCGGAGAACAGTTGGAATGGGGAGGTGAGATAAAGGTACAGCTGTAATAAGAATGCTCAGGTGAGTGGCCAATGATCCAATGCAGGTTTAAGGTCAGGGGGGAAAGATATCATACAAACCTGAGGGGCAACTGTTTCACATGGAAGGTTTAGTTTAGTTTAGTTTAGAGATACAGTGTGGAAACAGGCCCTTCGGCCCACCAAGTTCGTGCCGACCAGCGATCCCTGCATATTAACACTATCCTACATCCATTATGGCCAATTTTTATATTTGCTAAGCCAATTAACCTACATACCTGTGGGTCTTTGGAGTGTGGGAGGCATGAATGAATGAATGAATGATTGATTGAATGCATGAATGAATGAATGTATGATATGAATGGATGTATGAATGAATGAATGATGATGAATGGATGAATGAATGAATGAATGAATGGATGAATGAATGGATGAATGAATGGATGAATGAATGTGATGAATGGATGAATGAATGGATGAATGAATGGATGAATGATGAATGCATGAATGAATGATGAATGAATGAATGAATGATGTATGAATGAATGAATGAATGAATGAATGAATGAATGGATGAATGAATGGATGAATGAATGGATGAATGAATGGATGAATGAATGAATGAATGGATGAATGAATGAATGAATGAATGAATGAATGAATGAATGAATGAATGAATGAATGAATGAATGAATGAATGAATGATGATGAATGAATGAATGAATGAATGGATGAATGAATGGATGAATGAATGAATGAATGAATGAATGAATGAATGAATGAATGAATGAATGAATGGATGAATGAATGAATGAATGAATGAATGGATGAATGCATGAATGAATGAATGAATGAATGAATGGATGAATGAATGAATGAATGAATGAATGGATGAATGAATGGATGAATGAATGGATGAATGAATGAATGAATGAATGAATGAATGAATGAATGAATGGATGAATGAATGAATGAATGAATGAATGAATGAATGAATGAATGAATGAATGATGCATGAATGAATGATGAATGAATGATTGAATGGATGATGATGAATGAATGAATGAATGATTGAATGAATGAATGATTGAATGAATGAATGGATGTATGAAGGAATGAATGAATGCATGCATGAATGAATGAATGAATGAATGAATGAATGACTGAATGAATGAATGGATGAATGAATGGATGTATGAATGAATGAATGAATGCATGTTTGAATGAATGAATGGACGTATGAATGAATGGATGGATGAATGAATGGATGTATGAATGAACGTATGAATGCAAGATTGAATGAATGAATGGACGTATGAATGAATGGATGGATGATTGAATGAATGAATGAGTGTTTATTGACCAAGTATTCCCATACAAGGAATTTGCCTTGGTGCTCCACCCGCATGTAACAACATGACATACAGTGGCATTTAACACATAAAATATTATAGTTTAAACATGTGAATGAAATAGAATACCAGAGCAAAAGATGGTAACAGATTTTTGGCTGTTGAGTAGAGCAACTACTCGTGGATAAAAACAGTTTTTATGTCTGGGCTGTGGCAGCTTTGACAGTCCGGAGTCGCCTTCCAGAGGGAAGTGATTCAAAGAGTTTGTGGCCAGGGTGAGAGGGGTCAGAGATGATCTTGCCCGCTCGCTTCCTGGCCCTTGCAGTGTACAGTTCATCAATGGAGGGAAGGTTGCAGCCACTAACCCTCTCAGCTGATCGGACGATTCGCTGCAGCCTCCGGGTGTCGTGCTTGGCGGCCGAGCCAAACCAGACCATGATGGAGAAGGTGAGGACAGACTCTACGATGGGCGTGTAGAATTGGACCATCATTGCCTGTGGCAGATTGTGCTTCCTTAGACTGTGGAGTCGATGGTAGCCCCCCACTTAAGGTCCTTGGAGATGATGGTTCCCAGGAACTTAAAAGACTCCATAGATGTGACTGCGGTGCTGTTGATGGTGCGGGGGGGGGGGGGGGGGGGGGGGGGGTGGGGGGGGGGGAGTTCGAAGATCTCGGAGAAAACGCACTCAGCTCACGCAGGGGAGAACGTGCAAACTCCAAACAGACAGCGCCCGCCGTGTCAGGATCGAACCGGGGTCTCCGGGGCTGCATAGGTGGTAGGTGTATGGAACGAGCTGCCAGAGGAGGTCATTGAGGCAGGTACCATAACATTATTGAATAGACATGAGGACAGGTTTAGAGGGATACTAGACCAAGTGCAGACCCGTTGGGTCTGCTCCCCCTATGGTGTGATTCCCCCAACCCAATATTCCACCATGCACCCGTCTCGTCCAACGGAACTGAACCCGTTCCCAAAATATAAGATTCCAGCACTCCCCTGCCTCCCTCAGCAGTGGATTTAAGAAAAATTCCAATTTCACCTGCCCTGCCTGCTGCAGCAGTTCCAATTGCAATACCAATTGGCCCTCCCCCTCCTGTTGAAGCACTTGCTGTGATATCCCATTGAGGTGAAAAGTTCAGAGTGTTCCTGTCTTGCAACTTTGTTTTGAAGTGTGTTGGAAGCTGATAGGAAGGAGCAGCGAATCAAAAGGAAGAAAGGCAGCCAGGCGGACGGATGGCAGGCGGCAGCCACAGACTTTTATATAATAATAGATAGATGGGCGAAACACAGGCAAGTGGGACTAATGTAGATGGGGCATCTTGGTCAGTGTGGGCATGTTGGGCTGAAGGGCCTGTTTCCACACTCATTGACTCTACGTATCTATGACTCCAAGTTGTTGATGCACCTTTACATTCAATGATTCAAAGATACTTCAATGCCACATGTACCTAAGTACCTGGGCACAGCGGTAGAGTTGCTGCCTCACAGCGCCAGAGACCCGGGTTTGATCCTGACTACGGGTGCTGTCTGTACGGAGTTGGTACGTTCTCCCCGTGACCTGCGTGGGTTTTCTCCGCGATCTCCCTTCCCCTCCCACACTCCAAAGACGTACATGTTTGTAGGTTAATTGGCTTGGTGTAAATGTAAATTGTCCCTGGTGTGTGTAGGATAGTGTCCTATCTTCTCCTGCCTTCTCCCCATAACCCCTGACACCTGTACTAATTAAAAATCTATCTCTGCATTAAAATATCCACATGACTTGTGGCCTCCACTGCCTTCTGTGGCAACGAATTCCACAGATTCACCACCCTCTGACTAAAGAAATTCAGTCTGAAGAAGGGTCTCGACCCGAAACGTTGCCTATTTCCTTCGCTCCATAGATGCTGCCTCACCCGCTGAGATTCTCCAGCATTTTTGTCTACCAAAGAAATTCATAAGGAATAGGAGTAGAATTAGGCCATTCGGCCCATTAGCTTTATTCCACCATTCAATCATGGCTGATCATGGCTATTCCTCCAAACCCCATTCTCCTGCCTTCTCCTCGTAACCTCTGACACCCCAACTAATCTAGATCCGGTAGGACTCTAGATCCGGTAGGCGGCGCGACTCTCGTCAGCAGCGGCCTCTGCAGCCCGTCCGCGTTTTTATTATTTTTGTCTATGTTTTTATGTAGTTTTTGTTATTTTTTATTGGGGTGTGTGTGTGTGTGGGGGGGTGGTGGTGGGGTGGGAAGGAGGGGGTAACTTTTAAATCTCTCCCTGCACGGGAGACCCGACCTTTTCTTTGTCGGGTCTCCGTTGTCGTTGGGGCTGCAATGAGGAGCGGCCTCCAACAGGAGAAGACCGGGGGCTCTGGTGCCGACGACTCACCTCACCGTCGCGGAGCTGGCCGAGTCCGGAGCGGGTGGAGCGGTGGTGGAGCGCTGCTGCTGCTGCTGCTGCGGCCCGACCTCCGGAGATTCGGAGGCTGCAACTGCGGGTCTGGCGGACGGCGGCACCGGGAGCCCGCGGGTCCCTGGAGGGAGACCGCTTTTCAGGGCTCCTGCAACGGCGACTTCTCCCGCCCGAGTTGCGGGGTCGAAGAGCTCCTGGAGCGGGGCCTGACATCACCGCCCCGCGCGGCTTGGAATGGCCGCGGGACTCTGCGAGCGCACGCCGGGGGCTCTAACACCAAGACCCGGTGTGCGACCTCGCACCACCCGGCGTGGCTTTAATGGCTGCGGGACAATCGCCATCGCCAGCCGGGGGCTTTGACTTTGACTCTGACATCGGGGGGAGGGGGGGAGTGCAGTGGAGAGATAAGTTTATTTGGCCTTCCATCACAGCGATGTGATGGATGTTTATGTAAATTATGTTGTGTCTGGGGTCTACTTGTTTGTAATGTATGGCTGCAGAAACGGCATTTCGTTTGGACCTCAAGGGGTCCAAATGACAATTAAATTGAATTAAATTCAATTAAATTAATCAAGAATCTATCCTCCTCCTCCTCCTTTTTCCTTTCTTCTCCCCGCCCCCACCCCCCCCATCAGTTTGAAGAAGGGTTTGCCTATTTCTTTCGCTCCATAGATGCTGCTGCACCCGCTGAGTTTCTCCAGCATTTTTGTGTACCTTCGATTTTCCAGCATCTGCAGTTCCTTCTTAAACAAGAATCTATATATCTCTGCCTTAGAAATATCAATTGACTTGGCCTCCACAGTCTTCTGTGGCGAAGAATTCCACAGATTCACCACCCTCTGACTAAAGAAATTCCTCCTCATCTCCTTCCTAAAGGAACATCCTTTAATTCTGAGGCTGTGAGCTCTGGCCCTAGACTCTCCCACTAGTGGAAACATCCTCTCCACATCCACTCTATCCAGGCCTTTCACTATTCTGTAAGTTTCAATGAGGTCACCCCCTCATTCTTCTAAACTCCAGCGAGTACCAGGCCCAGTGTTGTCAAACGCTATCTGAGGAAATCTGAGGAAGGACATCCAAATCTGAGGAAGGACATTATTGCTATAGAGGGAGTGCAGAGAAGGTTCACCAGACTGATTCCTGGGATGGCAGGACTGTCTTATGAAGAAAGACTGGATAGACTTGGTTTGTACTCTCTAGAATTTAGAAGATTGAGAGGGGATCTTATAGAAACTTACAAAATTCTTAAGGGGTTGGACAGGCTAGATACAGGAAGATTGTTCCCGATGTTGGGGAAGTCCAGGACAAGGGGTCACAGCTTAAGGATAAGGGGGAAATCCTTTAAAACCGAGATGAGGAGAACTTTTTTCACACAGAGAGTGGTGAATCTCTGGAACTCTCTGCCACAGAGGGTAGTTGAGGCCAGTTCGTTGGCTATATTTAAGAGGGAGTTAGATGTGGCCCTTGTGGCTAAGGGGATCAGGGGGTATGGAGAGAAGGCAGGTACGGGATACTGAGTTGGATGATCAGCCATGATCATATTGAATGGCGGTGCAGGCTCGAAGGGCCGAATGGCCTACTCCTGCACCTAATTTCTATGTTTCTATGTTTCTATCTCATAGAGGGAGAGCTAATGGGTTAATGTGGCCTTTGGAAATGCACTATGTTTCTTTGTCTATGTGGTGTGATGTTAATAGCAGGCCTGTCACTGTGGGACATACCCAGCAGATTAAACTTCATGAATAGAGAGAGAGAGAGAAAGTGAGCCAAAATGGGTCGACTGGGCTTGTATTCACTGGAATTTAGAAGGATGAGAGGGTATCTTATAGAAACATACAAAGTTCTTCAAGGATTGCACATGCTAGATGCAGGAAACATGTTCCCCATGTTGGGGGAGTCCAGAACCAGGGGTCACACAGTTTAAGAATAAGAGGTAGGCCATTTAGGACTGAGATGAGGAAAAACCTTTTCACCCAGAGAGTTGAGAATTATAGAAACATAGAAAATAGGTGCAGGAGGAGGCCATTCGGCCCTTCGAGCCAGCACCGCCATTCATTGTGATCATGGCTGATCGTCCCCAATCAATAACCCGTGCCTGCCTTCTCTCCATATCCCTTGATTCCACTAACCCCCAGAGCTCTATCTAACTCTCTCTTAAATCCATCCAGTGATATGGCCTCCACTGCCCTCTGTGGCAGGGAATTCCACAAATTCACAACTCTCCGGGTGAGAAGGTTTTTTCTCACCTCAGTCTTAAATGGCCTCCCCTTTATTCTAAGACTGTGTGGCCCCTGGTTCTGGACTTGCCCAACATTGGGAACATTTTTCCTGCATCTAGCTTGCCCAGTCCTTTTATAATTTGACATGTTTCTATAAGATGCCCCCCTCATCCTTCTAAACTCTAGTGAATACAAGGCCTAGTCTTTTCAATCTTTCCTCATAAGACAGTCCCGCCATCCCAGGGATCAATCTTGTGAACCTACGCTGCACTGCCTCAATCACAAGGATGTCCTTCCTCAAATTAGGAGACCAAAACTGTACGCAATACTCCAGATGTGGTCTCACGAGAGGCCTGTACTGTGGAATTCTCTACCACAGAAGGCGGTGGAGGCCAATTCACTGGATGTTTTCAAGCCAGAACTAGATTTCGCTCTTAGGGCTAACGGAATCAAGGGATATGGGGGAAGAAGCAGGAACGGGCTCGTGATTTAGGATGATCAGCCGTGATCACATTGAAGGGCGGTGCTGGCTGAATGGCCGACTCCTGCACATATTTTGTGCCTCCATTTAGCGCGGCCTTTCCTGCCGGGATCGACCGGAGCTCCAGCAGCGGCGGGCGGGCGGGACAGCGCTGGAACATCGCGGGGCTGGCGATGCCTTACCGGGGGTCGCCGTCTGGAGCCCGGAGTGCTGGACCTGCTGCACCGACATCCTGGAGCTGCGGTTTGCGGAGCTCCCAACGCGGGCGGCGCTGATGGACAGCGCGCGCGACTCTGCCCGGCTCGGCCTGCGGACTCAGGAGCTGCAGACTCCGGCTGCGGGAGGCGGCTGATCAGGAGGTCCGGGCCGCTGAGGAGGAAGATGCTCACCGTCGGCGTTCCACCAGCCCGGCGTGGGGGCCTGAACATCGGGCCACCCGGGGCGGCGACTGCGGGTGCTCGGAAGGCCCCGACCACGGATGAACACGGAGGGGAGGCTGGGCTGGACTATGGTGCCAACCTCACCTTGATGCCATTTATGTTATGTTGTGTCGTGGACTTTCTGTGTTTGTGGTTTTTTTTAATTCAATTTCAATTTTATTTTTAATATGTTTTATTAACATAACCATATAACAATTACAGCACGGAAACAGGCCATCTCGGCCCTACAAGTCCGTGCCGAACAAATGTTTTTTCCCCTTAGTCCCACCTGCCTGCACTCATACCATAACCCTCCATTCCCTTCTCATCCATATGCCTATCCAATTTATTTTTAAATGATACCAATGAACCTGCCTCCACCACTTCTACTGGAAGCTCATTCCACACCGCTACCACTCTCTGAGTAAAGAAGTTCCCCCTCATATTACCCCTAAACTTCTGTCCCTTAATTCTGAAGTCGTGTCCTCTTGTTTGAATCTTCCCTATTCTCAAAGGGAAAACCTTGTCCACATCAACTCTGTCTATCCCTCTCATCATTTTAAAGACCTCTATCAGGTCCCCCCTTAACCTTCTGCGCTCCAGAGAATAAAGACCTAACTTATTCAACCTATCTCTGTAACTTAGTTGTTGAAACCCAGGCAACATTCTAGTAAATCTCCTCTGTACTCTCTCTATTTTGTTGACATCCTTCCTATAATTGGGCGACCAAAATTGTACACCATACTCCAGATTTGGTCTCACCAATGCCTTGTACAATTTTAACATTACATCCCAGCTTCTATACTCAATGCTCTGATTTATAAAGGCTAGCATACCAAAAGCTTTCTTTACCACCCTATCTATATGAGATTCCACCTTCAAGGAACTATGCACGGTTATACCCAGATCCCTCTGTTCAACTGTATTCTTCAATTCCCTACCATATATATATAAATATTATTTATTTATTATTATTTATTTATTTTTTGTGATTTTTTTTTATGACACTGCCTGTAAGGGAAATTCATTTCGTTGTCTCAAATTGAGACAATGACAACAAATTTGAATACAATACAATACAATATTTTTCAATGTTTTTCTATGTTCCTGGAAGGGGGAGATGCAGCGAGACCTGGGTCTCATGGTACACCAGTCATTGAAGGTAGGCATGCAGGTGCAGCAGGCAGTAAAGAAAGCGAATGGTATGTTAGCTGTCATTGCAAAAGGATTTGAGTATAGGAGCAGAGAGGTTCTACTGCAGTTGTACAGGGTCTTGGTGAGACCACACCTGGAGTATTGCGTACAGTTTTGGTCTCCAAATCTGAGGAAGGACATTATTGCCATAGAGGGAGTGCAGAGACGGTTCACCAGACTGATTCCTGGGATGTCAGGACTGTCTTATGAAGAAAGACTGGATAGACTTGGTTTATACTCTCTAGAATTTAGAAGATTGAGAGGGGATCTTATAGAAACTTACAAAATTCTTAAGGGGTTGGACAGGCTAGATGCAGGAAGATGTTTCCCGATGTTAGGGAAGTCCAGGACAAGGGGTCACAGCTTAAGGATAAAGGGGAAATCCTTTAAAAACCGAGATGAGAAGAACTTTTTTCACACAGAGAGTGGTGAATCTCTGGAACTCTCTGCCACAGAGGGTAGTTGAGGCCAGTTCATTGGCTATATTTAAGAGGGAGTTAGATGTGGCCCTTGTGGCTAAGGGGATCAGGGGGTATGGAGAGAAGGCAGGTACGGGATACTGAGTTGGATGATCAGCCATGATCATATTGAATGGCGGTGCAGGCTCGAAGGGCCGAATGGCCTACTCCTGCACCTAATTTCTATGTTTCTATGTTCTAAGTTTGAGACCTAATGGGTTAATGTGGCATTTGAAAGAGCACTCACTATATGTCATTGTCTGTGTGTGGTGTGTTGATAATAGCAGGCCTGTGGGGCATGTCCGGCACATTAAGCACCATGAATAGGGCTGCAAAATCACACACTGGCAGAAATGGCCTGAGGGAATGAGAGAGCAAGTCATTTACACTTGGGGAACTGGACTGGGAGAGGAGAGAGCTGCCGTAGGCCCAGGTAAGAATGGCCCAGCTTGGACTGTCAAGGAGGGCCACAGCCAATCGTGGCCAAACCCATGTGTAATTCAGGACCAGGGGCCACACAGTCTTAGAATAAAGGGGAGGCCATTTAAGACTGAGGTGAGAAAAAACCTTCTCACCCAGAGAGTTGTGAAGTAATGTTAAAATTGTACAATTCTGTACGTTTCAATGAGTTACCCCCTCATCCTTCTAAACTCCAGTGAGTACAGGCCCAGTGCCGACAAACGCTCATCATAGGTTAACCCACTCATTCCTGGGATCATTCTTGTAAGTTACCTTAGTCATTAGTTTAGGCCAAGTCCTTGGGCATTTTGAAGGCGGGGATTGATAGATTCTTGATTAGTGCGGGTGTCAGGGGTTATGGGGAGAAGGCAGGAGAATGGGCTTGAAAGGGAAAGATAGATCTGGGTATAACCGTGCATAGTTCCTTGAAGGTGGAATCTCATATAGATAGGGTGGTAAAGAAAGCTTTTGGTATGCTAGCCTTTATAAATCAGAGCATTGAGTATAGAAGCAGGGATGTAATGTTAAAATTGTACAAGGCATTGGTGAGGCCAAATCTGGAGTATGGTGTACAATTTTGGTCGCCCAATTATAGGAAGGATGTCAACAAAATAGAGAGAGTACAGAGGAGATTTACTAGAATGTTGCCTGGGTTTCAACAACTAAGTTATAGAGAAAGTTGAACAAGTTAGGGCTTTATTCTTTGGAGCGCAGAAGGTTAAGGGGGGGACTTGATAGAGGTTTTTAAAATGATGAGAGGGAAAGACAGAGTTTTTATATCGTTATAACTATCCAATTTATTTTTAAATGATAAAAACGAACCTGCCTCCACCACCTTCACTGGAAGCTCATTCCACACAGCTACCACTCTCTGAGTAAAGAAGTTCCCCCTCATGTTACCCCTAAACTTCAGTCCCTTAATTCTCAAGTCATGTCCCCTTGTTTGAATCTTCCCTACTCTCAGTGGGAAAAGCTTTACCACGTCAACTCTGTCTATCCCTCTCATCATTTTAAAAACCTCTATCAAGTCCCCCCTTAACCTTCTGCGCTCCAGAGAATAAAGCCCTAACTTGTTCAACCTTTCTCTGTAACTTAGTTGCTGAAACCCAGGCAACATTCTAGTAAATCTCCTCTGTACTCTGTCTATTAAGCCAATGCCAGCCTTTTGTGTCTATTTCAGGTTTGATGGGTAATTGGCTCCGATAAGATGTGTAAATTGTCCCCAGTGTGTGTAGGATAGTGCTAGTATACAGGGTGATCGCTGGTTGGTGCGGACTCGGTGGGCCGGTGGACTTGTATCTCTAAAAACAAAAAAAGGCTGCTTTGTTCAAATGTTGCCAGTGGATTGGAAAAATATTCCAAACAGGCGAAGACCAACGGGGTCCAGGACTGTGTGGGATGTTCCTGGCACAGAATGGCCTGTCATATTTCCTGAGAGAGCAGTAATCACTGGCCATCAATGCGGGGCATTGTACGAAGCATCAGAGGGATCTCAGTGTGAGAGAGACACAGCATAAATACACACGTCTTGTTCACAGTTCACACAAACAAAAGGAGGGCTGGCGAGATGCTGCATAGTCAAGCCGGGCTGGCACTCTGGTTCACTGCGGGCTGCCAACACACACACACCCACCCCCGAGATGATGCCAGCCTAAATGCCCATGTTATCCGGCTTCGATCCTGATCCAGAGGGCTGCCAGTGCACACTATCCCAGTATAACTCCACATACTCCAGCTTATAACAATAGGACAATATTTAATACAGCTTTGGACAGGTGCACAGATAGAACAGGTTTGGAAGGATATGTGGGATTAGTGTAGATGGGGCATCTTGGTCACACTTACACAAGGTACAAACTCCATGCAGAGAGCACCCGTAGTTGGGATCCAATCCAGGTGGCAATAACCCCAGTACTAGTGCAACAACCTCAGTACTAGTGCAACAACCTCAGTACTAGTGCAACAACCTCAGTACTAGTGCAACAACTCCAGTACTAGTGCAACAACCCCAGTACTAGTGCAACCACCCCAGTACTAGTGCAACAACCCCAGTACTAGTGCAACAACCCCAGTACTAGTGCAACAACCCCAGTACTAGTGCAACAACCCCAGTACTAGTGCAACAACACCAGTACTAGTGCAACAACCCCAGTACTAGTGCAACAACCCCAGTACTAGTGCAATAACCCCAGTACTAGTGCAACAACCCCAGTACTAGTGCAATAACCCCAGTACTAGTGCAACAACCCCAGTACTAGTGCAATAACCCCAGTACTAGTGCAACAACCCCAGTACTAGTGCAACAAACCCAGTACTAGTGCAACACCCCCAGTACTAGTGCACTAACCCCAGTACTAGTGCAACAGCCCCAGTACTAGTGCAATAACCCCAGTACTAGTGCAACAACCCCAGTACTAGTGCAACAACCCCAGTACTAGTGCAACAACCCCAGTACTAGTGCAACAACCCCAGTACTAGTGCAACAACCCCAGTACTAGTGCAATAACCCCAGTACTAGTGCAATAATAACCCCAGTACTAGTGCAATAACACCAGTACTAGTGCAACAGCACCAGTACTAGTGCAATAACACCAGTACTAGTGCAACAACACCAGTACTAGTGCAATAACCCCAGTACTAGTGCAACAACCCCAGTACTAGTGCAACAACCCCAGTACTAGTGCACTACCCCAACCCCAGTACTAGTGCACTAACCCCAGTACTAGTGCAACATCCCCAGTACTAGTGCACAAACCCCAGTACTAGTGCAACAACCCCAGTACTAGTGCAACAACCCCAGTACTAGTGCACTAACCCCAGTACTAGTGCAATAACCCCAGTACTAGTGCAATAACCCCAGTACTAGTGCAACAACCCCAGTACTAGTGCAACAACCCCAGTACTAGTGCAACAACCCCAGTACTAGTGCAACAACCCCAGTACTAGTGCAACAACCCCAGTACTAGTGCAACAACCCCAGTACTAGTGCAACAACCCCAGTACTAGTGCACTAACCCCAGTACTAGTGCACTAACCCCAGTACTAGTGCAACATCCCCAGTACTAGTGCACAAACCCCAGTACTAGTGCAACAACCCCAGTACTAGTGCAACAACCCCAGTACTAGTGCAACAACCCCAGTACTAGTGCAATAACCCCAGTACTAGTGCAACAACCCCAGTACTAGTGCAACAACCCCAGTACTAGTGCAACAACCCCAGTACTAGTGCAACAACCCCAGTACTAGTGCAACAACCCCAGTACTAGTGCAACAACCCCAGTACTAGTGCAACACCCCAGTAACAACAACCCCCAGTACTAGTGCAACAACCCCAGTACTAGTGCAACAACCCCAGTACTAGTGCAACAACCCCAGTACTAGTGCAACAACCCCAGTACTAGTGCACTAACCCCAGTACTAGTGCAACAACCCCAGTACTAGTGCAACAACCCCAGTACTAGTGCAACAACCCCAGTACTAGTGCAACAACCCCAGTACTAGTGCAACAACCCCAGTACTAGTGCAACAACCCCAGTACTAGTGCAACAACCCCAGTACTAGTGCAACAACCCCAGTACTAGTGCAACAACCCCAGTACTAGTGCAACAACCCCAGTACTAGTGCAACAACCCCAGTACTAGTGCAACAACCCCAGTACTAGTGCAACAACCCCAGTACTAGTGCAACAACCCCAGTACTAGTGCAACAACCCCAGTACTAGTGCAACAACCCCAGTACTACTAGTGCAACAACCCCAGTACTAGTGCACTAACCCCAGTACTAGTGCAACAACCCCAGTACGAGTGCAACAACCCCAGTACTAGTGCAACAACCCCAGTACTACTGCAACAACACCAGTACTAGTGCAATAACCCCACTACTAGTGCAATAACCCCAGTACTAGTGCAACAACCCCAGTACTAGTGCAACAACCCCAGTACTAGTGCAACAACCCCAGTACTAGTGCAACAACCCCAGTACTAGTGCAACAACCCCAGTACTAGTGCAACAACCCCAGTACTAGTGCAACAACCCCAGTACTAGTGCAACAACCCCAGTACTAGTGCAACAACCCCAGTACTAGTGCAACAACCCCAGTACTAGTGCAACAACCCCAGTACTAGTGCAACAACCCCAGTACTAGTGCACACAGTACTAGTGCACTAACCCCAGTACTAGTGCAACAACCCCCAGTACTAGTGCAACAACCCCAGTACTAGTGCAACAACCCCAGTACTAGTGCAACAACCCCAGTACTAGTGCAACAACCCCAGTACTAGTGCAACAACCCCAGTACTAGTGCAACAACCCCAGTACTAGTGCAACAACCCCAGTACTAGTGCAACAACCCCAGTACTAGTGCAACAACCCCAGTACTAGTGCAACAACCCCAGTACTAGTGCAACAACCCCAGTACTAGTGCAATAACCCCAGTACTAGTGCAACAACCCCAGTACTAGTGCAACAACCCCAGTACTAGTGCAACAACCCCAGTACTAGTGCAACAACCCCAGTACTAGTGCAACAACCCCAGTACTAGTGCAACAACCCCAGTACTAGTGCAACAACCCCAGTACTAGTGCAACAACCCCAGTACTAGTGCAACAACCCCAGTACTAGTGCAACAACCCCAGTACTAGTGCAACAACCCCAGTACTAGTGCAACAACCCCAGTACTAGTGCAACAACCCCAGTACTAGTGCAACAACCCCAGTACTAGTGCAACAACCCCAGTACTAGTGCAACAACCCCAGTACTAGTGCAACAACCCCAGTACTAGTGCAACCCCCAGTACTAGTGCACTAACCCCAGTACTAGTGCAACAACCCCAGTACTAGTGCAACAACCCCAGTACTAGTGCAACAACCCCAGTACTAGTGCAACAACCCCAGTACTAGTGCAACAACCCCAGTACTAGTGCAACAACCCCAGTACTAGTGCAACAACCCCAGTACTAGTGCAACAACCCCAAGTGCAACAACCCCAGTACTAGTGCAACAACCCCAGTACTAGTGCAACAACCCCAGTACTAGTGTGCAACAACCCCAGTACTAGTGCAACAACCCCAGTACTAGTGCAACAACCCCAGTACTAGTGCAACAACCCCAGTACTAGTGCAATAACCCCAGTACTAGTGCAACAACCCCAGTACTAGTGCAACAACCCCAGTACTAGTGCAACAACCCCAGTACTAGTGCAACAACCCCAGTACTAGTGCACAACCCCAGTACTAGTGCAACAACCCCAGTACTAGTGCAACAACCCCAGTACTAGTGCAACAACCCCAGTACTAGTGCAACAACCCCAGTACTAGTGCACTAACCCCCCTACTAGTGCAATACCCCCTGTACTAGTGCAACAACCCCAGTACTAGTGCAATAACCCCAGTACTAGTGCAACAACCCCAGTACTAGTGCACTAACCCCAGTACTAGTGCAACAACCCCAGTACTAGTGCACTAACCCCAGTACTAGTGCAACAACCCCAGTACTAGTGCAATAACCCCAATACTAGTACACTAACCCCAGTACTAGTGCAACAACCCCAGTACTAGTGCAACAACCCCAGTACTAGTGCAACAACCCCAGTACTAGTGCAACAACCCCAGTACTAGTGCAACAACCCCAGTACTAGTGCAACAACCCCAGTACTAGTGCAACAACCCCAGTACTAGTGCAACAACCCCAGTACTAGTGCAACAACCCCAGTACTAGTGCAACAACCCCAGTACTAGTGCAACAACCCCAGTACTAGTGCAACAACCCCAGTACTAGTGCAACAACCCCAGTACTAGTGCAACAACCCCAGTACTAGTGCAACAACCCCAGTACTAGTGCAACAACCCCAGTACTAGTGCAATAACCCCAGTACTAGTGCAATAACCCCAGTACCAGTACTAGTGCAACAACCCCAGTACTAGTGCAACAACCCCAGTACTAGTGCAACAACCCCAGTACTAGTGCAACAACCCCAGTACTAGTGCAACAACCCCAGTACTAGTGCAACAACCCCAGTACTAGTGCAACAACCCCAGTACTAGTGCAACAACCCCAGTACTAGTGCAACAACCCCAGTACTAGTGCAACAACCCCAGTACTAGTGCAACAACCCCAGTACTAGTGCAACAACCCCAGTACTAGTGCAACAACCCCAGTACTAGTGCAATAACCCCAGTACTAGTGCAACAACCCCAGTACTAGTGCAACAACCCCAGTACTAGTGCAACAACCCCAGTACTAGTGCAACAACCCCAGTACTAGTGCAACAACCCCAGTACTAGTGCAACAACCCCAGTACTAGTGCAACAACCCCAGTACTAGTGCAACAACCCCAGTACTAGTGCAACAACCCCAGTACTAGTGCAACAACCCCAGTACTAGTGCAACAACCCCAGTACTAGTGCAATAACCCCAGTACTAGTGCAACAACCCCAGTACTAGTGCAACAACCCCAGTACTAGTGCAACAACCCCAGTACTAGTGCAACAACCCCAGTACTAGTGCAATAACCCCAGTACTAGTGCAACAACCCCAGTACTAGTGCAACAACCCCAGTACTAGTGCAACAACCCCAGTACTAGTGCAACAACCCCAGTACTAGTGCAACAACCCCAGTACTAGTGCAACAACCCCAGTACTAGTGCAACAACCCCAGTACTAGTGCAACAACCCCAGTACTAGTGCAACAACCCCAGTACTAGTGCAACAACCCCAGTACTAGTGCAACAACCCCAGTACTAGTGCAACAACCCCAGTACTAGTGCAACAACCCCAGTACTAGTGCAACAACCCCAGTACTAGTGCAACAACCCCAGTACTAGTGCAACAACCCCAGTACTAGTGCAACAACCCCAGTACTAGTGCAACAACCCCAGTACTAGTGCAACAACCCCAGTACTAGTGCAACAACCCCAGTACCTAGTGCAACAACCCAGTACTAGTGCAACAGTACTAGTGCAACAACCCCAGTACTAGTGCAACAACCCCCAGTACTAGTGCAAACAACCCCAGTACTAGTGCAACAACCCCAGTACTAGTGCAACAACCCCAGTACTAGTGCAACAACCCCAGTACTAGTGCAACAACCCCAGTACTAGTGCAACAACCCCAGTACTAGTGCACTAACCCCAGTACTAGTGCAACAACCCCAGTACTAGTGCAACAACCCCAGTACTAGTGCAACAACCCCAGTACTAGTGCACAAACCCCAGTACTAGTGCAACAACCCCAGTACTAGTGCAACAACCCCAGTACTAGTGCAACAACCCCAGTACTAGTGGCATAACCCCAGTACTAGTGCAACAACCCCAGTACTAGTGCAACAACCCCAGTACTAGTGCAACAAACCCAGTACTAGTGCAACACCCCCCAGTACTAGTGCAACAACCCCAGTACTAGTGCAACAACCCCAGTACTAGTGCAATAACCCCAGTACTAGTGCAACAACCCCAGTACTAGTGCAACAACCCCAGTACTAGTGCAACAACCCCAGTACTAGTGCAACAACCCCAGTACTAGTGCAACAACCCCAGTACTAGTGCAACAGACCCAGTACTAGTGCAACCACCCCAGTACTAGTGCAATAACCCCAGTACTAGTGCAACAACCCCAGTACTAGTGCAACAACCCCAGTACTAGTGCAACAACCCCAGTACTAGTGCAACAACCCCAGTACTAGTGCAACAACCCCAGTACTAGTGCAATAACCCCAGTACTAGTGCAACAACCCCAGTACTAGTGCAACAACCCCAGTACTAGTGCAACAACCCCAGTACTAGTGCAACAACCCCAGTACTAGTGCAACAACCCCAGTACTAGTGCAACAACCCCAGTACTAGTGCAATAACCCCAGTACTAGTGCAACAACCCCAGTACTAGTGCAACAACCCCAGTACTAGTGCAACAACCCCAGTACTAGTGCAACAACCCCAGTACTAGTGCAACAACCCCAGTACTAGTGCAATAACCCCAGTACTAGTGCAACAACCCCAGTACTAGTGCAATAACCCCAGTACTAGTGCAACAACCCCAGTACTAGTGCAACAACCCCAGTACTAGTGCAACAACCCCAAACCCCAGTACTAGTGCAATAACCCCAGTACTAGTGCAACAACCCCAGTACTAGTGCAACAACCCCAGTACTAGTGCAACAACCCCAGTACTAGTGCAACAACCCCAGTACTAGTGCAACAACCCCAGTACTAGTGCAACAACCCCAGTACTAGTGCAACAACCCCAGTACTAGTGCACTAACCCCAGTACTAGTGCAATAACCCCAGTACTAGTGCAACAACCCCAGTACTAGTGCAACAACCCCCAGTACTAGTGCAACAGTACTAGTGCACTAACCCCAGTACTAGTGCAACCCCCAGTACTAGTGCAACAACCCCAGTACTAGTGCAACAACCCCAGTACTAGTGCAACAACCCCAGTACTAGTGCAACAACCCCAGTACTAGTGCAACAACCCCAGTACTAGTGCAACAACCCCAGTACTAACAACCCCAGTACTAGGGCAACAACCCCAGTACTAGTGCAATCACCCCAGTACTAGTGCAACAACCCCAGTACTAGTGCAATAACCCCAGTACTAGTGCAACAACCCCAGTACTAGTGCAACAACCCCAGTACTAGTGCACTAACCCCAGTACTAGTGCAACAACCCCAGTACTAGTGCAATAACCCCAGTACTAGTGCAACAACCCCAGTACTAGTGCAACAACCCCAGTACTAGTGCAACAACCCCAGTACTAGTGCAACAACCCCAGTACTAGTGCAACAACCCCAGTACTAGTGCAACAACCCCAGTACTAGTGCAACAACCCCAGTACTAGTGCAACAACCCCAGTACTAGTGCAACAACCCCAGTACTAGTGCACTAACCCCAGTACTAGTGCAACAACCCCAGTACTAGTGCAACAACCCCAGTACTAGTGCAACAACCCCAGTACTAGTGCAACAACCCCAGTACTAGTGCACTAACCCCAGTACTAGTGCAATAACCCCAGTACTAGTGCAATAACCCCAGTACTAGTGCAACAACCCCAGTACTAGTGCAACAACCCCAGTACTAGTGCAACAACCCCAGTACTAGTGCAACAACCCCAGTACTAGTGCAACAACCCCAGTACTAGTGCAACAACCCCAGTACTAGTGCAACAACCCCAGTACTAGTGCAACAACCCCAGTACTAGTGCAATAACCCCAGTACTAGTGCAACAACCCCAGTACTAGTGCAACAACCCCAGTACTAGTGCAACAACCCCAGTACTAGTGCAACAACCCCAGTACTAGTGCAACAACCCCAGTACTAGTGCCAGTACTAGTGCAACAACCCCAGTACTAGTGCAACAACCCCAGTACTAGTGCAACAACCCCAGTACTAGTGCAACAACCCCAGTACTAGTGCAACAACCCCAGTACTAGTGCAATAACCCCAGTACTAGTGCAACAACCCCAGTACTAGTGCAACAACCCCAGTACTAGTGCAACAACCCCAGTACTAGTGCAACAACCCCAGTACTAGTGCAACAACCCCAGTACTAGTGCACTAACCCCAGTACTAGTGCAACAACCCCAGTACTAGTGCACTAACCCCAGTACTAGTGCAATAACCCCAGTACTAGTGCAACAATCCCAGTACTAGTGCAATAACCCCAGTACTAGTGCAACAACCCCAGTACTAGTGCAAACCCCAGTACTAGTGCAACAACCCCAGTACTAGTGCAACAACCCCAGTACTAGTGCAACAACCCCAGTACTAGTGCAACAACCCCAGTACTAGTGCAACATCCCCAGTACTAGTGCAATAACCCCAGTACTAGTGCAACAACCCCAGTACTAGTGCAACAACCCCAGTACTAGTGCAACAACCCCAGTACTAGTGCAACAACCCCAGTACTAGTGCAACAACCCCAGTACTAGTGCAACAACCCCAGTACTAGTGCACTAACCCCAGTACTAGTGCAACAACCCCAGTACTAGTGCACTAACTCCAGTACTAGTGTAACAATCCCAGTACTAGTGCACTGACTCCAGTACTAGTGCAATAACCCCAATACTAGTGCAACAACCCCAGTACTAGTGCACTAACCCCAGTACTAGTGCAACAACCCCAGTACTAGTGCACTAACCCCAGTACTAGTGCAACAACCCCAGTACTAGTGCAATAACCCCAGTACTAGTGCAACAACCCCAGTACTAGTGCAACAACCCCAGTACTAGTGCAACAACCCCAGTACTAGTGCACTAACCCCAATACTAGTGCAACAACCCCAGTACTAGTGCAACAACCCCAGTACTAGTGCAATAACCCCAATACTAGTGCAACAACCCCAGTACTAGTGCAACAACCCCAGTACTAGTGCAACAACCCCAGTACTAGTGCAACAACCCCAGTACTAGTGCAACAACCCCAGTACTAGTGCACTAACCCCAGTACTAGTGCAATAACCCCAATACTAGTGCACTAACCCCAGTACTAGTGCAATAACCCCAGTACTAGTGCAATAACCCCAGTACTAGTGCAACAACCCCAGTACTAGTGCAACAACCCCAGTACTAGTGCAATAACCCCAGTACTAGTGCAATAACCCCAATACTAGTGCAACAACCCCAGTACTAGTGCAACAACCCCAGTACTAGTGCAATAACCCCAGTACTAGTGCAATAACCCCAGTACTAGTGCAACAACCCCAGTACTAGTGCAATAACCCCAGTACTAGTGCAACAACCCCAGTACTAGTGCAATAACCCCAGTACTAGTGCAACAACCCCAGTACTAGTGCAACAACCCCAGTACTAGTGCAACAGCCCCAGTACTAGTGCACTAACCCAGTACTAGTGCAACAACCCCAGTACTAGTGCACTAACCCCAGTACTAGTGCACTAACCCCAGTACTAGTGCAACAACCCCAGTACTAGTGCACTAACCCCAGTACTGGTGCAACAACCCCAGTACTAGTGCAACAACCCCAGTACTAGTGCAATAACCCCAGTACTAGTGCAACAACCCCAGTACTAGTGCAACAACCCCAGTACTAGTGCAACAACCCCAGTACTAGTGCAACAACCCCAGTACTAGTGCACTAACCCCAGTACTAGTGCAATAACCCCAATACTAGTGCAACAACCCCAGTACTAGTGCAATTACCCAGTACTAGTGCACTAACCCTATAACTAGTGCAATCACCCCAGGACTAGAGCAATAACTCCAACACTAGTGCAATAACACCAGTACTAGTGCAATTTCACCAGTACTAGTGCAATAATCCCAATATTAGTGCAATGCCCCTAGTACAAGTGTAATTAATACCAGTACCAGTGCAATAACACCAGCACCAGTACAACAACCCTAGTACCTGGGCAACAACTCCAGTATTAGTGCAATAACTCCAGTACTAGTGCAACAGCCCCAGTGCTAGTGTAATAACACCAGTACTAGTGCAATAACACCAGTACTAGTGCAATAACACCAGTACTAGTGCAATAACACCAGTACTAGTGCAATAACACCAGTACTATTTTAATAACCCCAGTGATCATCCAATGATCTTAGTACTGGAGCAGTAACCCTGTTACTAGTGCAACAACTCGAGTACCAGTGCAACAAATCTAGTACATGTGCACAGAGCAGTGCTGGTGCAAATAACCTCAGTACTAGTGCAAATAACCACAGTACTAGTTCTACAACCTCTTTGAATCGAGTGTATGTATTCAGTATTCCCAAATGTGACTTCCCTCTGTCAGAGATAAATGTAGTGAAAGTCAATGGATATTTTTATGGCAGATAGATAGGTCTTGATTAGTACGAGTGTCAGGGTTTATGGGGAGAAGGCAGGAGAATGGGGTTGGGGGGGGAGAGATAGATCAGCCATGAATGAATGGCGGAGTAGACTCGATGGGCCGAATGGCCTAATTCTGCTCCTTGGATGTATGACCTTAGGCTTCATCGGAGCTGCAACGTGTTCCCGATGTTGGGGGAGTCCAGAACCAGGGGGCACACACAGTTTAAGAATAATGGGTAAGCCATTTAGAACGGAGACGAGGAAACACTTTTTCTCACAGAGAGTGGTGAGTCTGTGGAATCCAATTAGCTAGGGAAATGGTGGGGGCTGTGGAACTGAAAGGGAACAATGATTGGAGAGGGGGCAGAACTGGCTGGGAGAGGGTTGGTGAATGCTAATCAGTGTGGAGGAGATGTGCACAAAACCATGGATACAAGCAGAAAATAACCCCAACAATGCTGGGCTAATGTTACTTTTTTGCACCTCTTTAATTCATTGCTATTGAGGGAGTGCAGCGTAGGTTCACAAGGTTAATTCCCAGGATGGCGGGACTGTCATATGCTGAGAGAATGGAGCGGCTGGGCTTGTACACTCTGGAGTTTAGAAGGATGAGAGGGGATCTCATTGAAACATATAAGATTATTAAGGGTTTGGACACACTAGAGGCAGGAAACATGTTCCCGATGTTGGGGGAGTCCAGAACCAGGGGCCACACAGTTTAAGAATAAGGGGTAAGCCATTTAACCATATAACCATATAACCATATAACAACTACAGCACGGAAACAGGCCATCTCGGCCCTACAAGTGCGTGCCGAACAAATTTTTTTTCCCCCTTAGTCCCACCTGCCTGCACTCATACCATAACCCTCCATTCCCTTCTCATCCATATGCCTATCCAATTTATTTTTAAATGATACCAACGAACCTGCCTCCACCACTTCCACTGGAAGCTCATTCCACACCGCTACCACTCTCTGAGTAAAGAAGTTCCCCCCTCATATTACCCCTAAACTTCTGTCCCTTAATTCTGTCCCTTAATTTAGAACGGAGACAAGGAAAAACTTTTTCTCACGGAGAGTTGTGAGTCTGTGGAATTCTCTGCCTCAGTGGGCGGTGGAGGCCGGTTCTCTGGATGTTTTCAAGAGAGAGCTAGATAGGGCTCTTAAAGATAGTGGAGTCAGGGGATATGGGGAGAAGGCAGGAATGGGGTACTGATTGGGGATGATCAGCCATGATCACAGTGATCGAAGGGCCGAATGGCCTCCTCCTGCACCTCTTAGCTGTTGTTCTTGTTCTTTATCTCTCAACATCTCTCGTTTCCCTTTTCCCTAACTAGTCCGAAGAAGGGTCTCGCCCCAAAACGTCACCCATTTTCCTTCTCTCCGTAGATGCTGCCTGTCCCGCTGAGTTACTCCAGCTTTTTGCTCCCATCTTCGGTATACAGCAGCACCTGCAGTTCCTGCCTACACACAGTGCCGGAATTGGGAATTATTTCAGGAGAATTCTGAAATGAAATCGGCAAAGGCTGGTTCCCATAGCTACATCTTCAACCCAGAGGAAGTGGATGGAGGTGAAGGAGATGCTGCTGTTCACATGTTGTGTAGCCATGGGAACCAGCTTGGGCCTCTGCTAGGCCTCGTCTCCCTCTTGGATATAGAAGCTGGGATGTAATGTTAAAATTGTACAAGGCATTGGTGAGACCAAATCTGGAGTATGGTGTACAATTTTGGTCGCCCAATTATAGGAAGGATGTCAACAAAATAGCGAGAGTACAGAGGAGATTTACTAGAATATTGCCTGGGTTTCAGCAACTAAGTTACAGAGAAAGGTTGAATAAGTTAGGTCTTTATTCTCTGGAGCACAGAGGGTTAAGGGGGGACTTGATAGAGGTCTTTAAAATGATGAGAGGGATAGACTCGAGATGAGAAGAACTTTTTTCACACAGAGAGTGGTGAATCTCTGGAACTCTCTGCCACAGAGGGTAGTTGAGCCAGTTCATTGGCTATATTTAAGAGGGAGTTAGATGTGGCCCTTGTGGCTAAGGGGATCAGGGGGTATGGAGAGAAGGCAGGTACGGGATACTGAGTTGGATGATCAGCCATGATCATATTGAATGGCGGTGCAGGCTCGAAGGGCCGAATGGCCTACTCCTGCACCTAATTTCTATGTTTCTATGTTTCTATGACACAGTTGATGTGGACAAGCTTTTCCCTTTTTAGAATAGGGAAGATTCAAACAAGAGGACATGACTTCAGAATTAAGGGACAGAAGTTTAAGGGTAATATGAGGGGGAACTTCTTTACTCAAAGAGTGGTAGCGGTGTGGAATGAGCTTCCAGTGGAAGTGGTGGAGGCAGGTTCATTGGTATCATTTAAAAATAAATTGGATAGGCATATGGATGAGAAGGGAATGGAGGGTTATGGTAGGAGTGCAGGCAGGTGGGACTAAGGGGAAAAAACATGTGTTCGGCACGGACTTGTAGGGTCGAGATGGCCTGTTTCCGTGCTGTAATTGTTATGTGGTTATATGGTATATGGATGAGGTTGCCTCTCTGTGCCTTGGCAGCACTACCTGAGCTGGATCCAGCTCTCCCTGAGATCTCTTCGCCGTTGCTACCAGTTTCCACCCGACCCCCACCTTCACCTCTTCCTAAATTCATAAGTTGGGGAGCGGAGTGAGGCCATTCGGCCCATCAAGGTCATTCGACCCCTTCAAGTCTACTCCGCCATTCAATCGTGGATGACCTGTCCTTTTAGCTAGAATTTAGGAGATTGAGAGGGATCTTATAGAAACTTACAAAATTCTTAAGGGGTTGGACAGGCTAGATGTAGGAAGATTGTTCCCGATGTTAGGGAAGGTAGGCATGCAGGTGCAGCAGGCAGTAAAGAAAGCGAATGGTATGTTAGCTTTCATTGCAAAAGGATTTGAGTATAGGAGCAGGGAGGTTCTACTGCAGTTGTACAGGGTCTTGGTGAGACCACACCTGGAGTATTGCGTACAGTTTTGGTCTCCAAATCTGAGGAAGGACATTATTGCCATAGAGGGAGTGCAGAGACGGTTCACCAGACTGATTCCTGGGATGTCAGGACTGTCTTATGAAGAAAGACTGGATAGACTTGGTTTATACTCTCTAGAATTTAGGAGATTGAGAGGGGATCTTATAGAAACTTACAAAAATTCTTAAGGGGTTGGACAGGCTAGACGCAGGAAGATTGCTCCCGATGTTGGGGAAGTCCAGGACAAGGGGGTCACAGCTTAAGGATAAGGGGGAAATCCTTTAAAACCGAGATGAGGAGAACTTTTTTCACACAGAGAGTGGTGAATCTCTGGAACTCTCTGCCACAGAGGGTAGTTGAGGCCACAGTTCATTGGCTATATTTAAGAGGGAGTTAGATGTGGCCCTTGTGGCCAAGGGGATCAGAGGGTATGGGGAGACGGCAGGTACGGGATACTGAGTTGGATGATCAGCCATGATCATATTGAATGGCGGTGCAGGCTCGAAGGGCCGAATGGCCTACTTTTGCACCTAATTTCTATGTTTCTATGGTTCTGGACTCCGCCAACATGGGGAGAGATTTGAAAGAACGTGAAGAGAATTGTGGTGGCAAGGGACTTCAAAAAGCCACAATGGGCTGTGAAAGTGGGCGGTGTGGGTGGTGCAGCGAGTGTAGCCACTGCCTCACAGCGCTGGAGTCCCGGGTTCGATCCTGACTACGGGCCCTGTCTGTACGGAGTTTGCACGTTCTCCCCGTGACCTGCGTGGGTTTTCTCTGAGATCTCCCGTCTCCTCCCACACTCCAAAGACGTGCAGGTTTGTAGGTGAATTGGCTTGGTATAAATGTAAATTGTCCCTAGTGTGTGTAGGATAGTGTTAGTGTGCGGGGATCGCTGGTCGGCATGGACTCGATGGGCCGAAGGGCCTGTTTCTATGCTATATAACCATATATAACCATATAACAATTACAGCACGGAAACAGGCCATCTCGGCCCTACAAGTCCGTGCTGAACAACTTTTTTCCCTTAGTCCCACCTGCCTGCACTCATACCATAACCCTCCATTCCCTTCTCATCCATATGCCTATTCAATTTATTTTTAAATGATACCAACGAACCTGCCTCCACCACTTCCACTGGAAGCTCATTCCACACCGCTACCACTCTCTGAGTAAAGAAGTTCCCCTCATATTACCCCTAAACTTCTGTCCCTTAATTCTGAAGTCATGTCCTCTTGTTTGAATCTTCCCTATTCTCAAAGGGAAAAAGCTTGTCCACATCAACTCTGTCTATCCCTCTCATCATTTTAAAGACCTCTATCAAGTCCCCCCTTAACCTTCTGCGCTCCAGAGAATAAAGACCTAACTTATTCAACCTATCTCTGTAACTTAGTTGCTGAAACCCCAGGCAACATTCTAGTAAATCTCCTCTGTACTCTCTCTATTTTGTTGACATCCTTCCTATAATTGGGCGACCAAAATTGTACACCATACTCCAGATTTGGTCTCACCAATGCCTTGTACAATTTTAACATTACATCCCAGCTTCTATACTCAATGCTCTGATTTATAAAGGCTAGCATATCAAAAGCTTTCTTTACCATCCTATCTATATGAGATTCCACCTTCAAGGAACTATGCACGGTTATACCCAGATCCCTCTGTTCAACTGTATTCTTCAATTCCCTACCATTTAACATGTACGTCCTATTTTGATTTGTCCTGCCAAGGTGTAGCACCTCACATTTATCAGCATTAAACTCCATCTGCCATCTTTCAGCCCATTTTTCCAAATGGCCTAAATCACTCTGTAGACTTTGGAAATCCTCTTCATGGCCCCATCTACTCTAGTCCACCTGCCTGCATTTAGCCCACATCCCTCTAAACCTGTCCTATCCATGTAGCTGTCAAATAGCTATCCATGTAGCTATTCTTCAATTCCCTACCATTTACCATGTACGTCCTATATGCTATTCTATATGGTATATCTGCTATATATGCTATATGCTATATCCTATATGCTATATCTTTAAACTAAACTAAACTAAATGAATCAATCTCCACCAAAAATACATCCACTGACTTGTCCTCCACTGCCTTCTGTGGCAATGAATTCCACAGTACCCCGTTCCTGCCTTCTCCCCATATCCCTTGATTCCGTTAGCCCTAAGAGCGAAAACTAACTCCCTCTAGAAAACATCCAGCGAATTGGCCTCCACTGCCTTCTGTGGCAGAGAATTCGAGGAGCTGGTGTGACTTAAACATAGAAACATAGAAATTAGGTGCAGGAGTAGGCCATTCGGCCCTTCGAGCCTGCACCGCCATTCAATATGATCATGGCTGATCATCCAACTCAGTATCCCGTACCTGCCTTCTCTCCATACCCCCTGATCCCCTTAGCCACAAGGGCCACATCTAACTCCCTCTTAAATATAGCCAATGAACTGGCCTCAACTACCCTCTGTGGCAGAGAGTTCCAGAGATTCACCCCTCTCTGTGTTAAAAAAGTTCTTCTCATCTCAGTTTTTAAGGATTTCCCCTTTATCCTTAAGCTGTGACCCCTTGTCCTGGACTTCCCCAACATCGGGAACAATCTTCCTGCATCTAGCCTGTCCAACCCCTTAAGAATTTTGTAAGTTTCTATAAGATCCCCTCTCAATCTTCTAAATTCTAGAGAGTATAAACCAAGTCTTGGGTGGGGGAGGGATGGAGAGAGAGGAATGCTAGGGTCCCTTGAAGTTAGAGAGACCAATATTCATACTACAAAGCTTTAGTGTGGTTTAGTGTAGAGATACAGTGCGGAAACAGGCCCTTCGGCCCAACGAGCATCAGTGGGCAGGTGCGTGGCAGATGCTGTATAATATAGATAAATGTGAGGTTATCCATTTTGGTGGCAAAAACAAGGGGGCAGATTATTATCTCAATGGGGTTAGGTTAGGTAAGGGGGAGATGCAGCGAGACCTGGGTGTCCTTGTACACCGGTCACTGAATGTTGGCATGCAGGTATAGCAGGCAGTGAAGAAAGCTAATGGAATGTTGGCCTTCATTAGGGCTTTATTCTTTGGAGCGCAGAAGGTTAAGGGGGGACTTGATAGAGGTTTTTAAAATGATGAGAGGGATAGACAGAGTTGACGTGGAAAAGCTTTTCCCACTGAGAGTAGGGAAGATTCAAACAAGGGGACATGACATGAGAATTAAGGGACTGAAGGTTAGGGGTAACATGAGGGGGAACTTCTTTACTCAGAGAGTGGTAGCTGCGTGGAATGAGCTTCCAGTGAAGGTGGTGGAGGCAGGTTCGTTTTTATCATTTAAAAATAAATTGGATAGTTATATGGATGGGAAGGGAATGGAGGGTTATGGTCTGAGCGCAGGTATATGGGACTAGGGGAGATTATGTGTTCGGCACGGAGTAGAAGGGTCGAGATGGCCTGTTTCCGTGCTGTAATTGTTATATGGTTATATGGTTATAACAAGAGGATTTCAGTATAGGAGTAAAGAGGTTCTTCTGCAGTTGTATAGGGTTCTGGTGAGACCACATCTAGAGTATTGTGTACAGTTTTGGTCTCCTAATTTGAGGAAGGACATCCATGTGATTGAGGCAGTGCAGCGTAGGTTCACGAGACTGATCCCTGGTATGGCGGGACTGTCATACGAGGAGAGATTGAAAAGACGAGGCTTGTATTCACTGGAGTTTAGAAGGATGATCTTATAGAAACATATAAAATTATAAAAGGACTGGGCAAGCTAGATGCAGGAAAAATGTTCCCAATGTTGGGCGAGTCCAGAACCAGGGGCCACACAGTCTTAGAATAAAGGGGAGGTCATTTAAGACTGAGGTGAGAAAAAACATTTTCACCCAGAGAGTTTTGAATTTATGGAAGTCCCTGCCACAGAGGGCAGTTGAGGCCAAATCACTGGATGGATTTAAGAGAGAGTTAGATAGAGCTCTAGGGGCTAGTGGAGTCAAGGGATATGGGGAGAAGGCAGGCACGGGTTATTGATTGGGGACGATCAGCCATAATCATAATAACCATATAACCATATTATAATTACAGCACGGAAACAGGCCATCTCGGCCCTACAAGTCCGTGCCGATGAAATTTTTTCCCCTTAGTCCCGCCTGCCTGCACTCATACCATAACCCTCCATTCCCTTCTCATCCATATGCCTGTCCAATTTATTTTTAAATGACACCAACGAACCTGCCTCCACCACTTCCACTGGAAGCTCATTCCACACCGCTACCACTCTCTGAGTAAAGAAGTTCCCCCTCATATTACCCCTAAACTTCTGTCCCTTAATTCTGAAGTCATGTCCTCTTGTTTGAATCTTCCCTATTCTCAAAGGGAAAAGCTTGTCCACATCAACTCTGTCTACCCCTCTCATCATTTTAAAGACCTCTATCAAGTCCCCCCTTAACCTTCTGCGCTCCAGAGAATAAAGACCTAACTTATTCAACCTTTCTCTGTAACTTAGTTGTTGAAACCCAGGCAACATTCTAGTAAATCACCTCTGTACTCTCTCTATTTTGTTGACAATAAATGGTGGTGCAGGCTCGAAGGGCCGAATGGCCTCCTCCTGCACCTATTTTCTATGTTTCTATGTTTCTAGTTTCTATGTTTCTATGTTTCTATGAGCCCGTGCCGACCAGCGAATCCCACGCATTAATACTATCCTACACACACTAGTCACAATTTAAATTTAATACCAAGTCAAGTCAAGTCACGTTATTTCTATAGCACATTTAAAAAAACAACTCTCGTAGGCCAAAGTGCTTTAAATTGGTGGAGATATTAACGTTATACCAAGCCAATTAACCTACAAACCTGCACGTCTTTGGAGTGTGGGAGGAAACCGAAGATCTCGGAGAAAACCCACGCAGGTCACGGGGAGAACGTGCAAACTCCGTACAGACAGCGCCCGTAGTCGGTGAACAGAGGGATCTGGGAATAACTGTGCACAGTTCCCTGAAAGTGGAATCTCATGTAGATAGGGTGGTAAAGAAAGCTTTTGGTGTGCTGGCCTTTATAAATCAGAGCATTGAGTATAGAAGTTGGGATGTAATGTTAAAATTGTATAAGGCATTGGTGAGGCCAATTCTGGAGTAAGGTGTACAATTTTGGTCGCCTAATTATAGGAAGGATGTCAACAAAATAGAGAGAGTACAGAGGAGATTTACTAGAATGTTGCCTGGGTTTCAGCAACTAAGTTACAGAGAAAGGTTGAACAAGTTAGGGCTTTATTCTTTGGAGCGCAGAAGGTTAAGGAGGGACTTGATAGAGGTTTTTAAAATGATGAGAGGGATAGACAGAGTTGACGTGGAAAAGCTTTTCCCACTGAGAGTAGGGAAGATTCAAACAAGGGGACATGACATGAGAATTAAGGGACTGAAGTTTAGGGGTAACATGAGGGGGAACTTCTTTACTCAGAGAGTGGTAGCTGTGTGGAATGAGCTTCCAGTGAAGGTGGTGGAGGCAGGTTCGTTTTTATCATTTAAAAATAAATTGGATAGTTATATGGATGGGAAGGGAATGGAGGGTTATGGTCTGAGCGCAGGTATATGGGACTAGGGGAGATTATGTGTTCGGCACGGACTAGAAGGGTCGAGATGGCCTGTGTCCGTGCTGTAATTGTTATATGGTTATTATATGGTTATATGGTAGTCGGGATGGAACCCGGGTCTCTGTCGGTGTAAGCGCTGGAAGGCAGCAACTCTACCGCTGTGCCACCGCACCACCCGAATACAAATAAGACCATTGAGAACAATAGCAGAACCACAAGGACTGCGATCGCCATTGAAATCTCCCACCCAATTATAAATGCAACACGGTGTGTTTGGATTCAGGATAAATGACCTATTTTGCATTATCATTAGATTAGACAAAGGGATATCGCCATGGCTACGTCAAAATATATGTCGACTTGAAGCTCCTGCCCGTTGTCATGGTTATCGTGAATTGGGTCCTTTCATTTTTTGTAGCGGGATGCTTCTCAATGCCAGTTCTATTTGCGTTTGTGTCAATGCCCATTTCAATGGAGCTCACTCTTCAGGACCTGAAACCTCCACCCCCTGCAAATGGAAGCAAGCAAATTGTGTGTGGTGTGGTGTGCATTACTTAGCAATGTTACAAAATTTTGACGTAGAAATTAAAAAAAATCAAGTCTGCAATCTATCCCATCAGATAAAGCATAACAATAAGTTTAATTTGACACCTAATTCACTTTCATATCTCAAGTAATAAAAAAGGTATGGCCATTTTCATACTCGGAAATTAGCATCTTGTTCCCTATTGATTTTCTATGGACATAACAAAAAAGCTGTGATCGTGGACAGTCAAAAGCCCATAACCTTCTTAAAAATTAAGAGAACTGAATGTTATCATAGATTGAACCATTCTGAAACAAACATAAAATAATCTTACTTGGATGACCTGAAATTAAAGCATATAATTAGTTAGTTACCCAATTGTAGCTAATTTCAAACTTCAATTACTAGATCTAAACATCTATCCATTTCTTAATAAATGATTAACATTTTTAAATAGCCTAAGTGTCCAAAGACTATTCACAAATAATTCACAATAAAACATGATTTTTAAATCTAATTTACATCAATTTGTAGGCCAAAAAGTAGGAATTTAGTGTTCAATTGCTGTAAATTAAAGTCAATTAAAATCAGCTTTCTAGTGGGTTCCTGTGAACGCGCTGGTTTAGAACGTTCACATTACGCTGGATTTGTGCCCTCAAATGCCCAGAAAAACACTGCGGGATATAAAGAGCCCAAAATGAGCTACTCGCTATAGAAAACTTTATATACAGGGTTCTTAAGAAGCCCTTTTAATGTAAAAATAAGGTACATACCTTTAATTGTTTGCTTTATAAAACCCTGGGGCTGCGAGAGGTCGCGGGTTTAGAGAGTGATTTTTAAACTACTATAACTATTCTACAAGGCCATAAAAACTAATAATACCTTTTGCGACGGGGTCTTTCAGCGATTTTCCGTTAATGATTTACTAGGCTGAACATTTTCGATTGCAACAGCCTAGTGAAAATCGCGTTTTAAACCCGCCCTCTCTAAACAGCGCCAAAATCGCACACACGGGGTAGGGCAGATGCTCAGCCACGATTCAGGTAGGTTTTGTAACATACCTACATTACTATGAGAGGAATTCTCATCTCCCATTCACGATGGCAGAGCTGTAGAGTTGCTGCTTCTCAGCGCCAGAGACCCGGGGTTCGATCTGTCTGTAGGCAGTCTGCACGTTCTCCCCTGGGACCGCGTGGGTTTTCTCCGGGTGCTCCGGTTTCCTCCCACGCTCCAAAGACGTGCAGGTTTGTAGGTGAACTTACAGAATTCTTAAGGGTTTGGACAGGCTAAATGCAGGAAGATTGTTCCCGATGTTGGGGAAGTCCAGAACAAGGGGTCACACAGTTTAAGGATAAGGGGGAAATCTTTTAGGACTGAGATGAGAAAAACATTTTCAGATTCAGATACAGATTCAATTTTAATTGTCATTGTCAGAGTACAGTACAGAGACAACGAAATGCATTACATGACAACGAGATTCACACAGAGAGTTGTGAATCTCTGGAATTCTCTGCCACAGAAGGTAGTTGAGGCCACACAGTTCATTGGCTATATTTAAGAGGGAGTTAGATGTGGCCCTTGTGGCTAAAGGGATCAGGGGGTATGGAGAGAAGGCAGGGATGGGACACTGAGATAGATGATCAGCCATAATCATATTGAATGGCGGTGCAGGTTTGATGGGCTGAATGGCCTACTCCTGCACCTATTTTCTATGTTTCGAGTGATACAAAGTGGAAACAGGCCCTTCGGCTCAACCTGCCCACTCCGGCCAACATGTCCCGTCTGCACTAGTCCAACCTGCCTGCATTTGGCCCATATCTCTCCAAACTTGTCCTATCCATGTAACTATCTAAATGTTTCTTAAACATTGCAATAGCGCCTGCCACAACTCCGGCAGCTCGTTCCATACACCCACCAACCACCCTTTGCAACAAACAGTTACCCCTCAGATTATTATTAAATCATCCCCCCTCACCTTAAACCTTTCTCCTCTGCATCTCGATTCCCCTACTCTGGGAAAGAGTCGCCTTAGTGGGATTAGTAGATTAAGTGTGATATACAGACAAATTGTTGGGAATAACCATATAACCATATAACAATTACAGCACGGAAACAGGCCATCTCGACCCTTCTAGTCCGTGCCGAACACGTATTCTCCCCTAGTCCCATATACCTGCGCTCAGACCATAACCCTCCATTCCCTTCCCATCCATATAACTATCCAATTTATTTTTAAATGATAAAAACAAACCTGCCTCCACCACCTTCACTGGAAGCTCATTCCACACAGCTACCACTCTCTGAGTAAAGAAGTTCCCCCTCATGTTACCCCTAAACTTCAGTCCCTTAATTCTCATGTCATGTCCCCTTGTTTGAATCTTCCCTACTCTCAGTGGGAAAAGCTTTTCCACGTCAACTCTGTCTATCCCTCTCATCATTTTAAAAAACTCTATCAAGTCCCCCCTTAACCTTCTGCGCTCCAGAGAATAAAGCCCTAACTTGTTCAACCTTTCTCTGTAACTTAGTTGTTGAAACCCAGGCAACATTCTAGTAAATCTCCTCTGTACTCTCTCTATTTTGTTGACATCCTTCCTATAATTAGGCGACCAAAATTGTACACCATACTCCAGAATTGGCCTCACCAATGCCTTGTACAATTTTAACATTACATCCCAACTTCTATACTCGGTGATAAATTGTGGCATCCTTTATTGAATTGCCTGCAGCGAAACAGATACAACTCTTTCACAATGATTGATTTTTAATTACAGGCACGTAACTAAATAGGGCCTTTAGAAACAATGATGATTTCTTTCATGCTCGAATGAAGAGCTGAGGACACTGTATCTCATTGTGCACAGAACATTCTCTCTCAGTTAAACATGTATAAATGTGTATAGTATAATGTGTATATAACATGTGGTGGGTGTGTATTTCTTTGTATATTTTTTTTGTGTAAGTGTACACCAGATTCAGAGACAGTTTCATCCCAGGTGTTATCAGGCAACTGAACCATCCTACCACAACCAGAGAGCGGTCCTGAACTACTCTCTACCTCATTGGTGACCCTCGGTCTATCCTTGATCAAACTTTAACCATATAACTAATTATTATCTAAATGGTGGCCGATTGGGAAAGGGGGAGATGCAGCGAGACCTGGGTGTCATGGTACACCAGTCATTGAAGGTAGGCATGCAGGTGCAGCAGGCAGTAAAGAAAGCGAATGGTATGTTAGCTTTCATTGCAAAAGGATTTGAGTATAGGAGCAGAGAGGTTCTACTGCAGTTGTACAGGGTCTTGGTGAGACCACACCTGGAGTATTGCGTACAGTTTTGGTCTCCAAATCTGAGGAAGGACATTATTGCCATAGAGGGAGTGCAGAGACGGTTCACCAGACTGATTTCTGGGATGTCAGGACTGTCTTATGAAGAAAGACTGGATAGACTTGGTTTATACTCTCTAGAATTTAGGAGATTGAGAGGGGATCTTAAAGAAACTTACAAAATTCTTATGGGGTTGGACAGGCTAGATGCAGGAAGATTGTTCCCGATGTTAGGGAAGTCCAGGACAAGGGGTCACAGCTTAAGGATAAGGGGGAAATCCTTTAAAACCGAGATGAGAAGAACTTTTTTCACACAGAGAGTGGTGAATCTCTGGAACTCTCTGCCACAGAGGGTAGTTGAGGCCAGTTCATTGGCTATATTTAAGAGGGAGTTAGATGTGGCCCTTGTGGCTAAGGGGATCAGGGGGTATGGAGAGAAGGCAGGTACGGGATACTGAGTTGGATGATCAGCCATGATCATATTGAATGGCGGTGCAGGCTCGAAAGGCTGAATGGCCTACTCCTGCACCTAATTTCTATGTTTCTATGTTTCTATAACCATATAACCATATAACAATTACAGCACGGAAACAGGCCATCTCGGCCCTACAAGTCCGTGCCGAACAACTTTATTTCCCTTAGTCCCACCTGCCTGCACTCATACCATAACCCTCCATTCCCTTCTCATCCATATGCCTATCCAATTTATTTTTAAATGACACCAATGAACCTGCCTCCACCACTTCCACTGGAAGCTCATTCCACACCGCTACCACTCTCTGAGTAAAGACGTTCCCCCTCATATCACCCCTAAACTTCTGTCCCTTAATTCTGAAGTCATGTCCTCTCGTTTGAATCTTCCCTATTCTCAAAGGGAAAAGCTTGTCCACATCAACTCTGTCTATCCCTCTCATCATTTTAAAGACCTCTATCAAGTCCCCCCTTAACCTTCTGCGCTCCAGAGAATAAAGACCTAACTTATTCAACCTATCTCTGTAACTTAGTTGTTGAAACCCAGGCAACATTCTAGTAAATCTCCTCTGTACTCTCTCTATTTTGTTGACATCCTTCCTATAATTGGGCGACCAAAATTGTACACCATACTCCAGATTTGGTCTCACCAATGCCTTGTACAATTTTAACATTACATCCCAGCTTCTATACTCAATGCTCTGATTTAGAAAGGCTAGCATACCAAAAGCTTTCTTTACCACCCTATCTATATGAGATTCCACCTTCAAGGAACTATGCACGGTTATACCCAGATCCCTCTGTTCAACTGTATTCTTCAACTCCCTACCATTTACCATGTACGTCCTATTTTGATTTGTCCTGCCAAGGTGTAGCACCTCACATTTATCAGCATTAAACTCCATCTGCCATCTTTCAGCCCATTTTTCCAAATGGCCAAAACACTCTGTAGACTTTGGAAATCCTCTTCATTATCCACAACACCCCCTATCTTGGTATCATCTGCATACTTACTAATCCAATTTACCACACCTTCATCCAGATCATTGATGTACATGACAAACAACAAAGGACCCAACACAGATCCCTTTACTGGCTTTACCTTGCACTAAACGTTATTCTCTTATCTTGCACACTCATCTATATAATATTAAAACTCTGTGGCTACCGGCTGGCTGTGTGTGTGTGTGTGTGTGTGTGTTGCTGCCCGGCTTGTGGCTGCCAGCCTTTGATTCGTTGCTACGCCAACACCACACCCACAAACGCCCAGATTTTTTCCATTTCAGTAGAGATTTCACTTTTCATTCCAAGTATCAACATCTCATTAAATTTCGTCGTGTTTATGTACACATTTTTAATAAAATCCTTCTTCCCCCACCTCCCCCCCACTCACTCATTTTGTCGCCTCCTGCTGGCCAGCGACCATAACGGCTGCTAGCGCCCGCCTCTCGCCTCAAAGACGCCATTTAAAAACAGCCGCGCTGCTGAGTGCTGGAATCTTAAGTTCGGGAACGGCTTGAGTTGGATCTCCCGTGGGGGCTACGGGTAGGGAACGGCTGCGTTGGGGGAGCAGACCCAACGGGTCTAGTATATTATATAATTATACATAGCAATGTTACAAAATTTTGAGATTTTAAAAATCAAGTCTGCAATTTATCCCATCAGATAAAGCATAACAATAAGTTTAATTTGACACCAAATTCACTTTCATATCTCAAGTATTAAAAAAGTTATGGCCATTTTCATACTCGGAAATTAGCATCTTGTTCCCTATTGATTTTCAATGGACATTACAAAAAAGCTGTTATCTTGGATAGTCAAAAGCCCATTTCTTAAGGAAAGATTAACATTTTTAAATAGCCTAAGTGTCCAAAGATTATTCACAAATAATTCACAATATAACATGATTTTTATATCTAATTTACATTAATTTATAGGCCAAATGGAAGGAATTTAGTGTTCAATTGCTGTAAATAAATGCCCATTTAAATCGGCTTTCTAGTGGGTTCATGTGGAACGCGTTGGTTTTGAACGTTGACATCGCGCTGGATTAGTGCCCTCAAATGCCGAGAAAAATACTGCGGGATATAAAAAGCCCAAAATGAACTACTCGCTATAGATAACTTGATATATAGGGTTATATATATGCCCCATTTAATGTAAAAATAAGGTACATACCTTTAATAGTTTGCTTTATAAAACCCTGGGGCTGCGAGAGGTTGCGGAGTGAACGAGAGCTTTTAAAACTATTATATCTATTATTCGAGGCCTATAAAACTAATAATAGCTTTTGCGACCGGGTCTTGCAGCGATTCTCCGTTAATGATTTACTAGGCTGAACATCTGCGATTGGAACAGCCTAGTAAAAATCGCGTTATAAACCCGCCCCCTCCAAACAGCGCCAAAATCACACACACGGCCTGGGGCAGATTCTCAGCCACGATTCAGGTAGGTTTTGTAACATACCTATTATACATTTTCTATCTTATTTAAGGGCCTGCCCCACTTTCGCGAACTAATTCACGACCTCTGCCAAGTTTGCCCGTGACTCATACTCGCAGCATGGTCGAGTAGGAGGTCGTAGCAGGCCGTGATGCTAGTTAGTCATAGGTACTCGTGGCATCAAGTAGGTCGGGGCGTTTTTCTAGCCTGATGAAAAATGTCCACGAGTTAAAAAGGTCGTGAATTAGGTCGTGAAAGTGGGACAGGGCCTTTACAGTGTAAACGGCTCGATTGTAATCATGTATTGTCTTTCCGCTGACTGGTTAGCACGCAACAGAAGCTTTTCACTGTACCTCGGTACACGTGACAATAAACTAAACTGAACTGAACTGACATTTGTGTGGCTACGACTGTTTCATGATGGGTTGGGATAACTGTAAGACGGTTTGGGAGTGTTTGCCATTTGGGTGAGCGAATTAATAGACAATAGACAATAGACAATAGGTGCAGGAGGAGGCCATTCGGCCCTTCGAGCCAGCACCGCCATTCAATATGATCATGGCTGATCATCCAAATCAGTATCCCATCCCTGCCTTCTCTCCATACCCCCTGATCCCTTTAGCCACAAGGGCCACATCTAACTCCCTCTTAAATATAGCCAATGAACTGGCCTCAACTACATTCTGTGGCAGAGAATTCCAGAGATTCACCACTCTCTGTGTGAAAAATGTTTTTCTCATCTCGGTCCTAAAAGATTTCCCCTCTTATCCTTAAGCTGTGACCCCTTGTCCTGGACTTCCCCAACATCGGGAACAATCTTCCTGCGTCTAGCCTGTCCAACCCCTTAAGAATTTTGTAAGTTTCTATAAGATCCCCCCTCAATCTTCTAAATTCTAGCGAGTACAAGCCGAGTCTATCCAGTCTTTCTTCATATGAAAGTCCTGCCATCCCAGGAATCAGTCTGGTGAACCTTCTCTGTACTCCCTCTATGGCAAGAATGTCTGTCCTCAGATTAGGAGACCAAAACTGTACGCAATACTCCAGGTGTGGTCTCACCAAGACCCTGTACAACTGCAGTAGAACCTCCCTGCTCCCATACTCAAATCCTTTTGCTATGAGATGTAAAATTGTACAAATGCAAATGTGAACTTTCTGGATAAAATATTGCTTCCAAATTTCGTTATCTATAAATAACCCAAAACTTCAAGCTTTTCAGAGCGCTGCCTTGACTTGGCAAATGGCCAAGAAAATCATTACCAACAGTTATATCATTGCATTATCAAATAGCAGAGTACATGAGGAGATTATTAGACTCATGATGTCGACACTGGCTCTTCATATAGTTATCATACTTTGTTTTCAAATGCTTTATCCATTCCTGCTGTTCTTTACTGTTGAATATACTTCCGCCATCTCCCTGCGCCAACATTGTCCAAAACCACTCCGTCTAAGGACCCCGACAGTCTTCCCAGGTGAGGCAAAGGTTCACCTGCACCTCCTCCAACCTCATCTACTGTATCCGCTGTTCCAGGTGTCAACGTCTCTACATCGGCGAGACCAAGCGCAGGCTCGGCGATCGTTTCATTGCAAAAGGATTTGAGTATAGGAGCAGGGAGGTTCTACTGCAGTTGTACAGGGTCTTGGTGAGACCACACCTGGAGTATTGCGTACAGTTTTGGTCTCCAAATCTGAGGAAGGACATTATTGCCATAGAGGGAGTGCAGAGACGGTTCACCAGACTGATTCCTGGGATGTCAGGACTGTCTTATGAAGAAAGACTGGATAGACTTGGTTTATACTCTATAGAATTTAGGAGATTGAGAGGGGATCTTATAGAAACTTACAAAATTCTTAAGGGGTTGGACAGGCTAGATGCAGGAAGATTGTTCCCGATGTTAGGGAAGTCCAGGACAAGGGGTCACAGCTTAAGGATAAGGGGGAAATCCTTTAAAACCGAGATGAGAAGAACTTTTTTCACACAGAGAGTGGTGAATCTCTGGAACTCTCTGCCACAGAGGGTAGTTGAGGCCAGTTCATTGGCTATATTTAAGAGGGAGTTAGATGTGGCCCTTGTGGCTAAGGGGATCAGGGGGTATGGAGAGAAGGCAGGTACGGGATACTGAGTTGGATGATCAGCCATGATCATATTGAATGGCGGTGCAGGCTCGAAGGGCCGAATGGCCTACTCCTGCACCTAATTTCTATGTTTCTAGGTTTCTATTTTGTGTCTATCTTTGTTTAATGCCATTCTTCACTCATAGCTTTGGTTTCTTACATCAATCAACTTAAATCTATAAACATTTTCCGCTGGAGGTCTACCATCAAGGTCCTTTGCAGTTTTGACCAACTGAACCTCCTTGGAAGCTTCCCAAACCCTGCTCCTAATCCCTAAACCTAATCCCTAACCTTCCAGTTAGAGTCATCCAATCTAGAAACACGTCCTTTGGCCCAACATATAACCATATAACCATATTGCAATTACAGCACGGAAACAGGCCATCTCGGCCCTACAAGTCCGTGCCGAACAACTTTTTTTCCCTTAGTCCCACCTGCCTGCACTCATACCATAACCCTCCATTCCCTTCTCATCCATATGCCTATCCAATTTATTTTTAAATGATACCAATGAACCTGCCTCCACCACTTCCACTGGAAGCTCATTCCACACCGCTACCACTCTCTGAGTAAAGAAGTTCCCCCTCATGTTACCCCTAAACTTCAGTCCCTTAATTCTGAAGTCATGTCCCCTTGTTTGAATCTTCCCTACTCTCAGTGGGAAAAGCTTGTCCACATCAACTCTGTCTATCCCTCTCATCATTTTAAAGACCTCTATCAAGTCCCCCCTTAACCTTCTGCGCTCCAGAGAATAAAGCCCTAACTTGTTCAACCTTTCTCTGTAACTTAGTTGTTGAAACCCAGGCAACATTCTAGTAAATCTGTACTGTACTCTCTCTATTTTGTTGATATAATTATAATTATATTATATACTATATAATATAATTATATACTATATAATTATATACTATAATTAGGCGACCAAAATTGTACCCCATACTCCAGAATTGGCCTCACCAATGCCTTGTACAATTTTAACATTACATCCCAGCTTCTGTACTCAATGCTCTGATTTATAAAGGCCAGCACACCAAAAGCTTTCTTTACCACCCTATCCACTAGATTCCATCTGCCACTTCTCTGCCCACTCTCCGAGCCTGTCCACTAGCTGCCCCTCCAGCTATTTTCATATTTTCACACCCGGGCCAGATGTGGACCAGTCTATCTAGAGTTTGCACATTCTCGCTGTGACCACGTGGGCTTTCTCCTGTGCGTTTCAACCCAGCAAAGATACGTGGGTTGATAGTTTAATTGCTGCTGTTGTGGAGGTGTTTGGGAACAGGAATCGGGCATGTGTGTGTGGGAATGAGTTGCTGGGATACAGAAGTAGGCAGGGGTAGATGGTGCAGTGACACAGCTGGTAGATCCACTGCCTCACTGCACCAGAGACCCCAGTTCCATCCCACCTAGGCTCTTGTCTGTGTGAGTTTAACCGCGCATATTTCCTCTAGGTGCTCCGGTTTCAATAGACAATAGACAATAGACAACAGGTGCAGGAGGAGGCCATTCGGCCCTTCGAGCCAGCACCGCCATTCAGTGTGATCATGGCTGATCATCCACAATCAGTACCCCGTTCCTGCCTTCTCCCCATATCATATAACCATATAACCATATAACCATATAATAATTACAGCGTGCAATCCAGTGTGCAATCCAGTGTGTCCCGGTTCTCACTGGCCCACGAGTGCTCCTGATCTTTCAAATTCCCACATTATAACCATATAATATAACCATATAACAATTTCAGCACGGAAACAGGCCATCTCGACCCTTCTAGTCCGTGCCGAACACATAATCTCCCCTAGTCCCATATACCTGCACTCAGACCATAACCCTCCATTCCCTTCCCATCCATATAACTATCCAATTTATTTTTAAATGATAAAAACGAACCTGCCTCCACCACCTTCACTGGAAGCTCATTCCACACAGCTACCACTCTCTGAGTAAAGAAGTTCCCCCTCATGTTACCCCTAAACTTCAGTCCCTTAATTCTCATGTCATGTCCCCTTGTTTGAATCTTCCCTACTCTCAGTGGGAAAATATCCCCTGACTCCGCTATTTTTAAGAGCCCTATCTAGCTCTCTCTTGAACGCATCCAGAGAACCGGCCTCCACCGCCCTCGGAGGCAGAGAATTCCACAGATTCACAACTCTCTGGGTGAAAAAGTTGTTCCTCGTCTCCGTTCTAAATGGCCTACCCCTTATTCTTAAACTGTGTGGCCTCTGGTTCTGGACTCCCCCAACATTGGGAACATTTTTCTTGCCTCTAGCGTGTCCAAACCCTTAATAATCTTATATGTTTCAATAAGATCCCCTCTCATCCTTCTAAATTCCAGTGTATACAAGTCCAGCCGCTCCATTCTTTCAACATATGACAGTCCCACCATCCCGGGAATTAACCTTGTAAACCTACGCTGCACTCCCTCAATTGCAAGAATGTCCTTCCTCAAATTAGGGGACCAAAACTACACACAATACTCCAGGTGTGGTCTCACTTGGGCCCTGTACAACTGCAGAAGGACATCCTTCATCCAATACTCTGATAGAGGTCTTTAAAATGATGAGAGGGATAGACAGAGTTGATGTGGACAAGCTTTTCCCTTTGAGAATAGGGAAGATTCAAACAAGGGGACATGACTTCAGAGTTAAGGGACAGAAGTTTAGTGGTAATATGAGGGGGAACTTCTTTACTCAGAGAGTGGTAGCGGTGTGGAATGAGCTTCCAGTGGAAGTGGTGGAGGCAGGTTCATTGGTATCATTTAAAAATAAATTGGATAGGCATATGGATGAGAAGGGAATGGAGGGTTATGGTATGAGTGCAGGCAGGTGGGACTAAGGGGAAAAAAAAATTGTTCGGCACGGACTTGTAGGGCCGAGATGGCCTGTTTCCGTGCTGTCATTGTTATATGGTTATATGGGTGTCGAGGGTTATGGGGAGAAGGCAGGAGAATGGGATGAGGAGGCAGTGATCAGCCATGACGGTGGGCCGAATGGCCTAACCCAGCTCCTTTCAGTTATAGACTTGTGAATGGGAGAAAGAGAAAGAAGTAGAGTTGCTGCCTCACAGCGCCGGAGACCCGGGTTCAATCCCGACTGCGGGTGCTGTCTGTACGGAGTTTGCACGTTCTCCCCGTGACCTGCGTGGGTTTTCTTCCGAGATCTTCGGTTTCCTCCCGCACACTCCAAAGACGTGCAGGTTTGTAGGTTAATTGACTTTGGTAAAGGTACATATTGTCCCAGGTGGGTGTAGGATAGTGTTAGTGTGCGGGGATCGCTGGTCGGCACGGAAGGGCCTGTTTCCGCGCTGTATCTCTAAACTAAACTAAACTAAACTAAACTAAGAGATGGAGTGAGATACTGGCGGATGGTGGGAAGATGGAGAATCTTGGAGATGGAGAGAAGAATACGGTGAGATGAGAGGAATGGGGACATGGGGAGGGATGAGATGGCATCAAGGTGCTGTCTGACCCACTGAGTTACTCCACCATTTAGTGTCTATCTTTGAGATTCTGCTTGTACAGTTCGGCACTATAGCACTGCACTGCATAGGACACACACAGTGAGAGAAAAATGATAAATGAGATCATTAATAACGCAAATATCACACCTTAATGGCCCTAATTCTGGCCATCAGTCTCTCGTGTGATTGCTGGCCTGCGGCTATTAGCTGTGCTGGAGAGGGAGTTGATAAACAGGGTGAAGGCATAGAAAATAGGTGCAGGAGTAGGCCATTCGGCCCTTCGAGCCCATTCAATATGATCATGGCTGATCATCCAACTCAGTATCCCATCCCTGCCTTCTCTCTCCATACCCCCTGATCCCCTTATCCACAAGGGCCACATCCAACTCCCTCTTAAATATAGCCAATGAACTGTGGCCTCAACTACCCTCTGTGGCAGAGAGTTCCAGAGATTCACCACTCTCTGTGTAAAAAATTATTTTCTCATCTTGGTACTAAAAGATTTTCCCCTTATCCTTAAACTGTGTGACCCCTTGTCCTGGACGTCCCCAACATCGGGAACAATCTTCCTGCATCTAGCATGTCCAACCTCTTAAGAATTTTGTAAGTTTCTATAAGATCCCCCCTCAATCTTCTAAATTCTAGCGAGTATAAACCGAGTCTATCCAGTCTTTCTTCATATGAAAGTCCTGACATCCCAGGAATCAGTCTGGTGAACCTTCTCTGTACTCCCTCTATGGCAAGAATGTCTTTCCTCAGATTAGGAGACCAAAACTGTACGCAATACTCCAGGTGTGGTCTCACCAAGACCCTGTACAATTGCAGTAGAACCTCCTTGCCCTTATGCTCAAATCCTTTTGCTATGAATGCTAACATACCATTCGCTTTCTTCACTGCCTGTGGACCTGCATGCCTACTTTCAATGACTGGTGTACCATGACACCCAGGTCTCATTGCATCTGCGTTTGGTCTATATCCCTCGAAACCTGTCCTATCCATGTACCTGTCTGCTTCTTAAACGTTGGGACAGTCCCAGCCTCAACTACCTCCTCTGGCAGCTTGTTCCATACACCCACCATCCTTTGTGTGAAAAAGTTACCCCTCAGATTCCTATTAAATCTTTCCCCCCTCACCTTGAACCTCGATTCACCTACTCTGTGCAAGAGACTGTGCGTCTCCCCTCTCATGATATTGCACACAGGTGGGACGTTGGTCGGTGTGGGCATGTTGGGCCGAAGGGCCTGTTTCCATTCTGTGTGACTGTAAGGCTGCATTTTGCCCAGTTTGCATTAAAAAAATCTTTGCTACCAGAGGATTTTTTTTTAAACCAGGGGAAAAAAAAGGGCGCCGTGTGATTGCTATTTCAACCGCATTAACCTGAAACAATTTCACCTTGAATTTCTTAATTTTTGTTCTACCAAAATGGTTCGTTCACTCCCTTAAAAAAAAATTATATATATATATATATATATATACTGGAGGAATTTGTGTGATATGCGTCAAACGCCGAGGAAAGTCGCGCACGTTTGCAACTCGGAGCCTGGGAACTCGCGAAATTGGTCAGTGCCGAGCGAACAGGCAGCGTGGAGGAGACGCTGCATGGTCGGGGGGGAGGTGGAGAGAGACCTGTGGCCGGGACCAGTGCAAGGGCTACCGCTGTAATTGTCCCGTGGATTGGGTCCCTATCCCTGCCACGGCCCCAATCCGCGACTAAACTGGCCCCGACCCAGAGGGGGATTCGCAGTGAAATTGCCCAGGTATGTTTGGCCTCTTTCCATTCTTAAAGGGGAGGTCTCCCATCTCTCTCTCTAGGAGTGTGTGTGTGTGTGTGTGTGAGATGTGTGGAGATGCTTTCATTTTACATCGGCTGTTTTGAATGATCCCCGCCCTCCCACAAAAAAAAACACACACACATAAAGATGGCTTGGACCCTTTAAGGAGTCCGTCAACGCCAGACCTCCCAAAGAGTGAGACTTTGTGAGGGCGGTCAGCTCCTCCGTGGGGGAGGTTGGAGAGGGAGAGGGAGAGGGAGAGAGTGGAGGATTTTAGTCCAAGTTGGATGTTCCAGCGATGCGGCACTGGGTGAGTCACTAATCAAGGTGGTGCGCTCTCTCTCCACACAACCGCCTCGCCTTTAATTGGTCCCAGTGGCAGCATCCACCCCCCCCCCCCCCCCCCTCACTCCCCCTCCCCTCCCCGACACCTCCCCCCTCCCCTCAACCCTCCTCCCCCCTCACTCCGTCGCCTATGATCAAGCTCTGGATTCAATTGCATACCCCCCCTTAAATATACCAAAACAGACGTGGCCAGTGGAAGAATGTCTTATACCTCCTTTAGAGGTAATTGCCGATTTATTCCTTCGACGGGTGTGTGTGTGCATGAGCGAGCGAGCGAGCGAGAGGGAGGGAGGGGGGTGAAAGCGAGCTTGCATTTGTACTCATCCATTGCTTCATTATCTAACCCGCTTTCACGAGCAGTTAGCTCGATTTTGTTTTGTAAAAGAGCTTTAGGAAAATAGGAGAAGAATGCATTTTCTTTCTGCTGTGACGCAGGTACACCATTCATTAACGACGCCACGCTTCTCTGTGTGTGTGTGTGTGTGTGTTTTTTTTTTTCTCTCTTCTTGTTGTGGAAGGGTTGGTGTATGCGACGGGATATATTCATCCCGGTGATCTGTCCGTCTGGTAAACGCACACACACACATATATATATATGTATGTGTGTTTTAAAAAACAACACACAGCAGCAGGTTTGGACAATCTTGAGGCATCCTCCATTGGGTTTTAAGCGTGGGGTTTAAGCATTGGCAATTTCAGCACCGCGGCGAGCGAATGGCAATTTCAGCACCGCGGCGAGCGAATGGCAATTTCAGCACCGCGGCCAGCGACCAACGCTAACGCCAGGCCTACCTACCATTAGCGGTGGACAAGGGGCGAATGTAGACATTGCTCCTCCAAACACACAGTCTCAAATCACCCGCAGTCGCCACCGCAGCGTTTTATAAACCGCGTTTGCAAACATCCACACCTGCCTTGCAGCGAGAAAAGCGGCTGTGAGTTCCCCCCCTTCGCGTTATGTAACGTAGAAAAAAGGACAAGCCATTAGCGTTGCAGAAGGTTTGATGGGCCGGGTGGCCCTCGATTCAGATTCAGATTGTCATTGTCAGTGTACAGTACAGAGCCAACGAAATGCATTACAGAGACAGCGAAATTGCATCCTTGAATTGCAAGGAGATGGAGATTGGGAGGAGGGGAGAGGAGGAGGAGAGGATGGGGGGTGACTTCCTAGTCCCAGTTTTTATCTGTAGGGGGGAGAGAGAGTGAGAGAGAGTGAGTTAGTCAGTATCCAAGCAACAGTGTCGTTTGGATCTTGGCGTCGTTCGCGAGAAACTATCGTCGAGGCCGATCTTCTCTGGGAAGGGTTTAAAGGCAGTGGGTCAGATAGGTGGAGTTTGCACTGGTGTTGGGAGGAGAGAGAGAGAGAAGAGGTTGTGTGTGTGTGTGTGAGTGAGAGAGAGCGACAGAGAGAGATAGAGAGAGGGAGAGAGCGGCTGGAGGTATAAGGGCAGCACATCAGATGCCGAGGCAGCCAGCCGCTGCGCCAGTCGAGACCCAGGAACGGGCGGTGAAAAGTCAGTGGGAGCCGGCCTCGTTCATCGGTGGTTTCGTTTAACGGGAGGTGGAAGCGGTCGGACTGAACGAGCCGAGCCGGGTTGAAGTCCGTCGGGTGAGGGAGGCCCGGACTGCTCGCTGTGGAGAAACCCTCACCACAGGCAACACACGCTGTTGGTAAAACTGGCTTCCAGAAGTGGCAGGGAACGCGTCCGTAACATGCCCAGGAATCCGCCTTTAGCCTTCCTTCAATTACTGACACGTGAGTTAACATTGTTTGCAGACTGCATTTCTCTCTCAATGTCATTGAGTCGCAGAGGGATGCAGCGTGGAAACAGGCCCTTCGGCCCCCATACGTGCCCACACCGGCCAACAATGCCCCATCTACACGTTTGGCCCTCCAAATCCTTGCGATCCGTGGCACCCGCCGAATCTGGCCTGATACTGTACATACTGAGTGCAATTTCGGGCACCACATCTGAGGATGGATGTGCCGGCTCTGGAGAGGGTCCAGTGGAGGTTTTACAAGAACGATCCCAGGAATGAGTGGGTTAAACTATGATGAGCGTTTGTCGGCACTGGGCCTGTACTCGCTGGGAGTTTAGAAGAATGAGTGGGCGAACCTCATTGAAATATACAGAATAATGAAAGGCCTGGATGTGGGAAGGATGTTTCCACTAGTGGGAGAGTCTAGAACCAGAGGTCACAGCCTCAGAATTAGAGGTCGTTCTTGTAGGAAGGAGATGGGGAGAAATTTATTTAGTCAGAGGGTTGCGAATCTTTCAAATTCTTTGCCACCGAAGGCTGTGGAGGCCACAAGTCAGTGGATATTTTTAAGGCAGAGATAGATAGATTCTTGATTAGTGCGGGTGTCAGGGGTTATGGGGAGAAGGCAGGAGAATGGGGTTAGGAGGGAGAGATAGATCAGCCATGATTGAATGGTGGAGTAGACTTGATGGGCCGAATGGCCTAAGTCTACTCCTATCACATATGACCTTATGCAGATAACTGACAGTGGTAGCAGTTAAAACCTTTTTGAAACACATTGAACGGTTTAGATGACTGTTATTTAGAATCATTGGTACTGGGTTGTGAGTTACAGGACAGAGTTTGACTCAGGTGGTTTTAAGATAGAATAATGAATAACCATGTCTGAAAAGGGGTCTCGACCGGAATCCTCACCTATTCCTTTTCTCCAGAGATGCTGCCAGTCATAGAGTAGTCGAAACATAGAGTGATACAGTGTGGAAACAGGCCCTTTGGCCCAACTTGCCCACACCGGCCAACATGTCCCAGCCTGCTTGCACTTGGTCCATATCCCTCCAAACCTGTCCTATTCAAGTACCTGTCTAACTGTTTCTTAAACGTTGGGATAGTCCCAGCCTCAACTACCTCCTCTGGCAGCTCGTTCCATACACCCACCACCCTTTGTGTGAAAGAGTCACCCCTCAGATTCCTATTAAATCTTTCCCCCTTCACCTTGAACCTATGTCCTCTGGTCCTCGATTCCCCTACTCTGGGGCAAGAGATTCTGAGTTACTCCAGCATTTTGTGTCTTCGATTTAGACCTGCAGTTCTTTCCTACACAATGAATACCAAGGTATTCCATGGGTTCAGGTTGTTTTAATATAGAATAATTGATACCTGCGTACATGGATAGGACAGGGTTTGGAGGGATATGGACCAAATGCGGGCAGGTGGGGCAAGTTGGGCTGGTGGCTGGGCAAGTTGGGCTGAAGGGCCTGTTTCTACACTGTATCACTCTATGACTGTATAGGAGTTTTATGTTGTGGCGGCTCCCAAGGGTCGTGCCATCATAGTGTCGAACCCCTCGGCACAGGAGTGGTTCAGTCCGGAGGCGGCCCTTAGCCGGAGGCTTTAAAGGCAGGGGTTTGGGTGCCATCTTCCTCTCGTTTGGTCTTCCCTACAACCGGGAATCTCTTTACTCAGAGAGTGGTAGCTGTGTGGAATGAGCTTCCAGTGAAGGTGGTGGAGGCAGGTTCGTTTTTATCATTTAAAAATAAATTGGATAGTTATATGGATGGGAAGGGAATGGAGGGTTATGGTCTGAGCGCAGGTATATGGGACTAGGGGAGATTATGTGTTCGGCACGGACTAGAAGGGTCGAGATGGCCTGTTTCCGTGCTGTAATTGTTATATGGTTATATGGTTATATGGGAGGAACATAAAAGGTGCCTCCCAAAACACTGGACTCCGTGCTTCCTTTTGAGACCCACGCACTACAGTGGTGACCCCGACGCTCCATTGGCGTCATGATGGAGAGAAGGGAAAGCCCTTCCTCCTCACAGGCTGGCCCGGCCTTGTCTCTGGACGCGGTCCATATAACCATATAACAATTACAGCACGGAAACAGGCCATCTCGGCCCTACAAGTCCGTGCCGAACAACTTTTTTTTTCCCCTTAGTCCCACCTGCCTGCACTCATACCATAACCCTCCATTCCCTTCTCATCCATATGCCTATCCAATTTATTTTAAATGATACCAAAGAACCTGCCTCCACCACTTCCACTGGAAGCTCATTCCACACCGCTACCACTCTCTGAGTAAAGAAGTTCCCCCTCATATTACCCCTAAACTTCTGTCCCTTAATTCTGAAGTCATGTCCTCTTGTTTGAATCTTCCCTATTCTCAAAGGGAAAAGCTCGTCCACATAACCATATAACCATATAACAATTACAACACGGAAACAGGCCATCTCGACCCTTCTAGTCCGTGCCGAACACATAATCTCCCCTAATCCCATATACCTGTGCTCAGACCATAACCCTCCATTCCCTTCCCATCCATATAACTATCCAATTTATTTTTAAATGATAAAAACATCAACTCTGTCTATCCCTCTCATCATTTTAAAGTCCTCTATCAAGTCCCCACTTAACCTTCTGCGCTCCAGAGAATAAAGACCTAACTTATTCAACCTATCTCTGTAACTTAGTTGCTGAAACCCAGGCAACATTCTAGTAAATCTCCTCTGTACTCTCTCTATTTTGTTGACATCCTTCCTATAATTGGGCGACCAAAATTGTACACCATACTCCAGATTTGGTCTCACCAATGACTTGTACAATTTTAACATTACATCCCAGCTTCTATACTCAATGCTCTGATTTAGAAAGGCTAGCATACCAAAAGCTTTCTTTACCACCCTATCTATATGAGATTCCACCTTCAAGGAACTATGCACGGTTATACCCAGATCCCTCTATTCAACTGTATTCTTCAATTCCCTACCATTTACCATGTACGTCCTATTTTGATTTGTCCTGCCAAGGTGTAGCACCTCACATTTATCAGCATTAAACTCCATCTGCCATCTTTCAGCCCATTTTTCCAAATGGCCTAAATCACTCTGTAGACTTTGGAAATCCTCTTCATTATCCACAACGCCCCCTATCTTGGTATCATCTGCATACTTACTAATCTGCCGTCTCCGTAAAACTGCCCAACGTCTGGACCACCCGGTCAGGTGGGAAACCTACCAGGGGTCGGAAACCTTCGCCAGGGTGAAAGTGAGCGGCTTGTGATCGGTGTAGGCGGTAAACGGGCGGCCATCCAGGCAGTAGCGGAGGCGGCGCGCTGCCAGGTACAGGGCGAGGAGCTCGCGATCGAACGCGCTGTATTTTGTCTGCGCGCACGGTTGAGGTGGCGACTGAAGAAGGCCAGGGGCCGCCAAACCTCCGCCCGTCAGTTGCTCCAGCACGGCACCAACCGCCAACTCCGAGGCATCCACCGAGGCTTTAAAGGCAGGGGTTTGGGTGCCATCTTCCTCTCGTTTGGTCTTCCCTACAACCGGGAGCAACATAATTAAATGTGGCTCCCAAAACACTGGAGTTCCTGCTTCCTTTTGAGACCCACGCACTACAATGTTCAGTTTTCTTCACCTTGTAATAGTAAAAAAGATGTTGTTGAGCTGTAAAGGCTGCAGAGAAGATTTACAAGGATGTTATAACCATATAACCATATAACAATTACAGCACGGAAACAGGCCATCTCGACCCTTCTAGTCCGTGCCGAACACATAATCTCCCCTAGTCCCATATACCTGCGCTCAGACCATAACCCTCCATTCCCTTCCCATCCATATAACTATCCAATTTATTTTTAAATGATAAAAACAAACCTGCCTCCACCACCTTCACTGGAAGCTCATTCCACACAGCTGCCACTCTCTGAGTAAAGAAGTTCCCCCTCATGTTACCCCTAAACTTCTGTCCCTTAATTCTCATGTCATGTCCCCTTGTTTGAATCTTCCCTACTCTCAGTGGGAAAAGCTTTTCCACGTCAACTCTGTCTATCCCTCTCATCATTTTAAAAACCTCTATCAAGTCCCCCCTTAACCTTCTGCGCTCCAAAGAATAAAGCCCTAACTTGTTCAACCTTTCTCTGTAACTTAGTTGCTGAAACCCAGGCAACATTCTAGTAAATCTCCTCTGTACTCTCTCTATTTTGTTGACATCCTTCCTATAATTAGGCGACCAAAATTGTACACCATACTCCAGAATTGGCCTCACCAATGCCTTGTACAATTTTAACATTACATCCCAACTTCTATACTCAATGCTCTGATTTATAAAGGCCAGCACACCAAATGTTGCCACAACTCAAGGGCCTGAGCTGTAGGGAGAGGTCGGGCAGGCTGGGACTCTAATCCTTTGAGTGCAGGAGGATGAGGGGTGATCTTATCGAAAGATACATAAACATGTAAGGAATAGGTTGGGTTTTTTACCCAGAGCAGTAGAATCGAGAATCCAGAGGGCATAGATTTAAGATGAAGGGGGAAAGATGTAATAGTAACCTTTTTACACAGAGGGTGGTGGGTGTATGGAATGAGGTGCCAGAGGAGGTAGTTGAGGCTGGGACTATCACAATGTTTAAGAAACAGTTGGACAGGTACATGGATAGGACAGGTTTGGAGGGATATGGGCCAAATGCAGGCAGTTGGGGCTAGTGTAGGTGGGACATGTTGGTTAGCATGGGCAAGTTGGGCCTGTTTCCATGCTGTATCACTCTATGGAGTTTACTGCAGGGGTCAGGTGGGTTATATACTGAAATAATGTATGACGGGGAGTGTCTTAGGAGTAGGAATACTTTATTGTTGTGTCTGACTAGGCACACAGTCAGATTCTGTGCTGCAACCCCAATGTGTATAAATAACTGCTGACAAACTTACAAAGAATGCCGGCTCGCCCTCTTGTTCCCCTCTCCCCCACCCCACCCCACACAGCGGTTCCCCCACGCTGGGTCTCCATTGTTCTTTGTCTCCCCCACCCCCATCACGGTGGGCCCCCAATCATTCTCCCCCCCATCATTCCCCCCCCATCATCATTCTCTCCCCCCTCATTCTCCCCCCCCATCATTGCAAAAGGATTTGAGTATAGGAGCAGGGAGGTTCTACTGCAGTTGTACAGGGTCTTGGTGAGACCACACCTGGAGTATTGCGTACAGTTTTGGTCTCCTAATCTGAGGAAGGACATTCTTGCCATAGAGGGAGTGCAGAGACGGTTCACCAGACTGATTCCTGGGATGTCAGGACTGTCTTATGAAGAAAGACTGGATAGACTTGGTTTATACTCTCTAGAATTTAGGAGATTGAGAGGGGATCTTATAGAAACTTACAAAATTCTTAAGGGGTTGGACAGGCTAGATGCGGGAAGATTGTTCCCGATGTCAGGGAAGTCCAGGACAAGGGGTCACAGCTTAAGGATAAAGGGGAAATCCTTTAAAACCGAGATGAGAAGAACTTTTTTCACGCAGAGAGTGGTGAATCTCTGGAACTCTCTGCCACAGAGGGTAGTTGAGGCCACAGTTCATTGGCTATATTTAAGAGGGAGTTAGATGTGGCCCTTGTGGCTAAGGGGATCAGGGGGTATGGAGAGAAGGCAGGTACGGGATACTGAGTTGGATGATCAGCCATGATCATATTGAATGGCGGTGCAGGCTCGAAGGGCCGAATGGCCTATTCCTGCACCTAATTTCTATGTTTTTATGTTTCTATCATTCTCCCCCCATCATTCTCCCCCCATCATTCTCCCCCCATCATTCTCCCCCCCAGATTCTGTGCTGCAACCCCAATGTGTACAAATAACTGCTGACAAACTTACAAAGAATGCCGGCTCGCCCTCTTGTTCCCCTCTCCCCCACCCCCACCACACACAGCGGTTCCCCCACGCTGGGTCTCCATTGTTCTTTGTCCCCCCCACCACCCCCATCATTCTCCCCCCCCATCATTCTCCCCCCCCATCATTCTCCCCCCCCCCCTCCCCCTATTATTCATCGTTCCACCCCTCCTCTCCCCCCATCTCCTTCAAGGCAGTTCCCCCATTATTCCCCTCCACCTCTCTCACGGAGGTCCCCCGCGCTCTCATCGAGAATCTATTCTTGGTGTTCATTTGCAAGATAAACATTATACCTGAGAGTGAACTACAGGCCAGAGCATAATCGAGGGGTTTCGTAGAATGAGGCTGATCTTGTTGAAACGTAAAATCGTAAGGGCAAACATTGCACTCCAAGGGCATGCAGGTTTGTCAGTTAGTTGCGTTGGTGTAACAGTTTCAATGTAAAATTGTCCCCAGTGTGTGTTGGGTAGTGCAAGCATGCGGGGATTGCAGGTCGGTAGCGGGCCGAAGGGCCTGTTTCTGCTCTGCAGCTGTGACTGAAGCAGAGGAGATATTGAGATGTTTCCACTTGTGGGAGAGTATTGAACGAGGGGCAGAGTGGCCCGCTGGCGCAGCGGTAGAGTTGCTGCCTCACAGCGCCAGAGGCCCGGGTTCCACCCTGACTCTGGGTGCTCTCTGTACGGAGTTTGTACGTTCTCCCCGTGACCTTGTGGGTCTTCTCCAGGAGCTCTGGCTTCCTCCCACACTCCAAAGACGTGTGGGTTTGTAGGTTAATTGCTTTTGTAAATTTTAAATTGTCCCTAGTGTGTGTGGGATAGTGTTAGTTCGCTAATCAGTGCAGACCGAAGGGCCTGTTTCCGCACTGTATCTCCAAACTAGAAGGATGAGAGGTAATCTCATAGAAACATATAACATTCTTAAAGCATTGGATAGGCTAGATGCAGGAAAAATGTCCAGAACCAGGGGTCACACAGTTTAAGAATAAGGGGTCGGCCATTTAGAACTGAAATGAGGGAAAACTTTTTCACCCAGAGAGTTATGAATATAGAAACATAGAAATTAGGTGCAGGAGTAGGCCATTCGGCCCATCGAGCCTGCACCGCCATTCAATATGATCATGGCTGATCATCTGTGGAATTCTCTGCCACAGAAGGCAGTGGAGGCCAATTCACTGGATGTTTTCAAGAGAGAGTTAGATTTAACCCTTAGGGCTAACGGAATCAAGGGATATGGGGAGAAAGCAGGAACGGGGAACTGATTGTGGATGATCAGCCATGATCATATTGAATGGCGGCGCTGGCTCGAAGGGCCGAATGGCCTCTACTCCTGCACCTATGTTTCTAAACTAAACAGTTATAAAATATAGGAGGACAGTCATTTAAAACTAGAACTCACCTGCAAGAATGGTGGTTCTCTGGAATTCTCTTCCCGATTCAGATTCAGATTCAGATTCAATTTTAATTGTCATTGTCAGTGTACAGTACAGAGACAATGAAATGCATTCCCCTGTGGGTTGTGGAGACTGGATCAATAAAAATAGTTATGCTAGAGGCAGGAAACATGTTTCTGATGTCGTGGGAGTCCAGTTTAAGAATAAGGGGTAAGCCATTTAGGACGGAGGTGAGGAAACACTTTTTCACACAGAGAGTTGTGAGTCTGTGGAATTCTCTGCCTCAGAGGGCGGTGGAGGCTGGTTCTCTGGATGCTTTCAAGAGAGAGTTAGATTGAGATCTTAGGGATAGCAGAGTCAGGGGATACGGAGAGAAGGCAGGAATGGGGTACTGATTGGGGATGATCAGCCATGATTACATTGAATGGCGGTATTGCCTCGAAGGGCCGAATGGCCTCCCACTGCAGCTATCGTCTATTGTCTATATTTACTGTGGAGGTAGATCATTCCTTGGAAGATTGGGAGGAATGAATGTTGGCAGAATTGTGTGCGGAGTAAGAGGTGGGGTACGGATTAGATCAGCCGTAATCACTGAGAAACAAGGAAGTTCATAGAAACATAGAAACATAGAAATTAGGTGCAGGAGTAGGCCATTCGGGCCTTCGAGCCTGCACCACCATTCAATATGATCATGGCTGATCATCCAACTCAGTATCCCGTACCTGCCTTCTCTCCATACCCCCTGATCCCCTTAGCCACAAGGGCCACATCTAACTCCCTCTTAAATATAGCCAATGAACTGTGGCCTCAACTACCCTCTGTGGCAGAGAGTTCCAGAGATTCACCACTCTATGTGTGAAAAAAGTTCTTCTCATCTCGGTTTTAAAGGACTTCCCCCTTATCCTTAAGCTGTGACCCCTTGTCCTGGACTTCCCTAACATCGGGAACAATCTTCCTGCATCTAGCCTGTCCAACCCCTTAAGAATTTTGTAAGTTTCTATAAGATCCCCTCTCAATCTCCTAAATTCTAGAGAGTATAAACCAAGTCTATCCAGTCTTTCTTCATAAGACAGTCCTGACATCCCAGGAATCAGTCTGGTGAACCGTCTCTGCACTCCCTCTATGGCAAGAATGTCTTTCCTCAGATTAGGAGACCAAAACTGTACGCAATACTCCAGTTGTGGTCTCACCAAGACCCTGTACAACTGCAGTAGAACCTCCCTGCTCCTATACTCAAATCCTTTTGCAATGAAAGCTAACATACCATTTGCTTTCAGATGTCGGTCAATGCACAAAACGCATGGATAGGTGACGTTTCGGGTCAGAACCCTTCCTCAGTCTGAAAGAAGAGCCCTGACCCCAGACATCACCTATCCATGTCCTCCAGAGATGCTGCCTGACCAACTGAGTCACTCCAGCACTTTGGGTCTATTTCATCCTCAATCATGTTTGATGATCATCTGGGACCCTTTGACAATCTCTGATCGGATGTTGCGGAGGTTGGGCGATCGTTTCGCCGAACACCTCCGCTCGGTCCGCAATAACCAACCTGACCTCCCGGTGGCTCAGCACTTCAACTCCCCCTCCCACTCCATATCCGACCTCTCTGTCCTGGGTCTCCTCCATGGCCACAGCGAGCAGCACCGGAAATTGGAGGAACAACACCGCATATTCCGCTTGGGGAGTCTGCATCCTGCGGGCATGAACATTGAATTCTCCCAATTTTGTTAGTCCTTGCTGTCTCCTCCCCTTCCTCAGTCCCCCTGCTGTCTCCTCCCACCCATCAGCCTTCGGGCTCCTCCTCCTTTTTCCTTTCTTGTCCCCGCCCACCCCCGCCCCCCATCAGTCTGAAGAAGGGGTTCGGCCCGAAACGTTGCCTATTTCCTTCGCTCCATAGATGCTGCTGCACCCGCTGAGTTTCTCCAGCTTTTTTGTGTACCTTCTGATCGGATATTACTGGCTTCATCTTGCACTCAACGTTATTCCCTTTATCATGTATCTGTACACTGTGGACGGCACGATTGTAATCATGTATTGTCTTTCCGCTGACTGGTTAGCACGCAACAAAAGCTTTTCACTGTACCTCAGTACTAAACTGAAACTGAACTGATGGGGCAGGATTGTGTTGCCAAATGGCCTTCTCCCTATCCAATGTACCTCTGTACTTCTGAGATGGTTTTTATATAGGATTAAAGATACTCGATAGCGTGTTAGAGACGAGAATCCAATTATTCAGATTTTTTTTTAAATTTAGATCAAATCGGGGCAATGTACCGGTTTGCACAGGTAATGGTTCACAGAAGCCCTGGAATTGAGGCTGAGCGGGTCATAGAAACATAGAAACATAGAAATTAGGTGCAGGAGTAGGCCATTCGGCCCTTCGAGCCTGCACCGCCATTCAATATGATCATGGCTGATCATCCAACTCAGTATCCCGTACCTGCCTTCTCTCCATACCCCTCTGATCCCCTTGGCCACAAGGGCCACATCTAACTCCCTCTTAAATATAGCCAATGAACTGGCCTCAACTACCCTCTGTGGCAGAGAGTTCCAGAGATTCACCACTCTCTGTGTGAAAAAAGTTCTCCTCATCTCGGTTTTAAAGGATTTCCCCCTTATACTTAAGCTGTGACCCCTTGTCCTGGACTTCCCCAACATCGGGAACAATCTTCCTGCATCTAGCCTGTCCAACCACTCAAGAATTTTGTAAGTTTCTATAAGATCCCCTCTCAATCTCCTAAATTCTAGAGAGTATAAACCAAGTCTATCCAGTCTTTCTTCATAAGACAGTCCTGACATCCCAGGAATCAGTCTGGTGAACCGTCTCTGCACTCCCTCTATGGCAATATATATGGTCGTATATGGAATATATTTCTCTGCTGGCGAATTATAAGTATATTTATAGATTTCTCTGCTAGTGAATTGGATGTGACATGTAAAATGGATGAAGGCGAGCCAGTGGATGTAGTGTATCTGGACTTTCAGAAAGCCTTTGATAAGGACCAACACAGGAGATTAGTGGGCAAAATTAGAGCACATGGTATTGGGGGTAGGGTATTGACATGGATAGAGAATTGGTTGGCAGACAGGAAACAAAGAGTGGGAATAAACTTGAGTATAGAAGTTGGGATGTAATGTTAAAATTGTACAAGGCATTGGTGAGGCCAATTCTGGAGTATGGTGTACAATTTTGGTCGCCTAATTATAGGAAGGATGTCAACAAAATAGAGAGAGTACAGAGGAGATTTACTAGAATGTTGCCTGGGTTTCAGCAACTAAGTTACAGAGAAAGGTTGAACAAGTTAGGGCTTTATTCTTTGGAGCGCAGAAGGTTAAGGGGGGACTTGATGGAGGTTTTTAAAATGATGAGAGGGATAGACAGAGTTGACGTGGAAAAGCTTTTCCCACTGAGAGTAGGGAAGATTCAAACAAGGGGACATGACTTGAGAATTAAGGGACTGAAGTTTAGGGGTAACATGAGGGGGAACTTCTTTACTCAGAGAGTGGTAGCTGTGTGGAATGAGCTTCCAGTGAAGGTGGTGGAGGCAGGTTCGTTTTTATCATTTAAAAATAAATTGGATAGTTATATGGAAGGGAAGGGAATGGAGGGTTATGGTCTGAGCGCAGATATATGGGACTAGGGGAGATTATGTGTTCGGCACGGACTAGAAGGGTCGAGATGGCCTGTTTCCGTGCTGTAATTGTTATATGGTTATTATATGGTTAAACGGGCCCCTGTTAGAATGGCAGGCAGTGGTGAGTGGAGTGCCGCAAGGCTCGGTGCTGGGGCTGCAACTATTTACAATTTATATTAATGATTTGGATGATGGAATTAAAAGTAACACAAGCAAATTTGCAGATGACACAAAGCTGGGTGGCAGTGTGAACTGTGAAGAGGATGCTAGGAGGTTGCAGGGTGACTTGGACAGGTTGGGTGAGTGGGCAGATGCGTGGCAGATGCAGTGTAATGTGGATAAATGTGAGGTTATCCACTTTGGTGGCAAAAACAGGAAAGCAGATTATTATCTCAATGGTGTCTCTGTAACTAAGTTACAGAGAAAGGTTGAACAAGTTAGGGCTTTATTCTTTGGAGCGCAGAAGGTTAAGGGGGGACTTGATAGAGGTGTTTAAAATGATGAGAGGGATAGACAGAGTTGACGTGGAAAAGCTTTTCCCACTGAGAGTAGGGAAGATTCAAACAAGGGGACATGACTTGAGAATTAAGGGACTGAAGTTTAGGGGTAACATGAGGGTGAACTTCTTTACTCAGAGAGGGGTATCTGTGTGGAATGAGCTTCCAGTGAAGGTGGTGGAGGCAGGTTCGTTTTTATCATTTAAAAAATAAATTGGATAGTTATATGGATGAGAAGGGAATGGAGGGTTATGGTCTGAGCGCAGGTATATGGGACTAGGGGATTTTATGTGTTCGGCACGGACTAGAAGGGTCGAGATGGCCTGTTTCCGTGCTGTAATTGTTATATGGTTATATGGTTATATGGTGTCAGATTAGGAAAAAGGGAAGTGCAGCGAGATCTGGGTGTCCTTGTACTTCAGTGAAGAAAGCAAATGGCATGTTTTAACAAGAAGAGTTGAGTATAGGAGTAAAGAGGTCCTTCTGCAGTTGCACAGGGCCCTAATGAGACCACACCTGGAGTATTGTGTGCAGTTTTGGTCTCCGAATTTGAGGAAGGACATCCTTGCTATTGAGGGAGTGCAGCGTAGGTTCATGAGGTTAATTCCCGGGATGGCGGGACTGTCATATGATGGAAGTGCAGTATAATGTGGATAAATGTGAGGTTATCCATTTTGGTTGCAAAAAACGGGAAAGCAGACTATTATCTAAATGGTGGCCGATTGGGAAAGGGGGAGATGCAGCGAGACCTGGGTGTCGTGGTACACCAGTCATTGAAGTTAGGTTGCTATGAAACCCCTCCCCCTTCTGTCGTGGGGTAGACTGACTCCCCTTCCCCAATCTTTGCACATCCAAAATCCTGGATCACTTTAATTTCACGTTTCATGTATCTTGTTGTGTTTTAAGAATGTTGGCAGATTAATTTCCCTCAAGTTCTATGGCATTGTATCATATAGTATAAGATTGAATGTCAAGTGTTAGATAGCTTAACCATATAACCATATAACAATTACAGCACGGAAACAGGCCATCTCGACCCTTCTAGTCCGTGCCGAACACATAATCTCCCCTAGTCCCATATACCTGCGCTCAGACCATAACCCTCCATTCCCTTCCCATCCATATAACTATCCAATTTATTTTTAAATGATAAAAACGAACCTGCCTCCACCACCTTCACTGGAAGCTCATTCCACACAGCTACCACTCTCTGAGTAAAGAAGTTCCCCCTCATGTTACCCCTAAACTTCAGTCCCTTAATTCTCATGTCATGTCCCCTTGTTTGAATCTTCCCTACTCTCAGTGGGAAAAGCTTTTCCACGTCAACTCTGTCTATCCCTCTCATCATTTTAAAAACCTCTATCAAGTCCCCCCCCTTTTTTTTTTTTTTTTTTTTTTAAATAATATTTACACTACAATAAAACAAGCCAGAACCCACCACCATAAATACAATACAAACATATATCCATACTAAACTATTATACAATTATGATACAATCCTTATTGAGGATACATTCAACACCCTGCGGAGCCCAGCGGTCCCGGAACTCCCTCAGGGTGCCCACAGACAGGGCGTATTCCCTTTCTAATCCCACCCGGGCACGGACGTAACCTCGGAAAAGGGGCAGGCAGCTGGCCCGGGTAGAGCCCTCCGCCGCCTGGCGCCGTGACTCGCGGATGGCCATCTTGGCCAGGCCCAGGAGCAACCCAACCAGGACATCTTCAGCCCTACCCTCTCCCCTACGCACAGGGTGTCCAAAGATGAGGATGGTGGGTGAAAAATGCAGCCAGAAGGCAAGGAGCAGCCCCTTTAGATATTCAAACAGTGGCTGCAGCCTCACGCACTCCATGTACACGTGGTACACAGACTCTTCCAGCCCGCAAAAGTGGCAGGCGGCTGGCGAGTCTGTGAACCGCGAGAGAAACAGGTTGCAGGGAACACCTCGGTGCAATACCCTCCACCCCAGGTCCCCAATGTAGAGGGGGAGAATCCCTGCATAGAGGGACCCCCACCGGGGACCCACCTCGCGACCGGAAGGCAACACTGACCGCCACTTGGTGTCCGGACGGTGGACCAGGGCGAGGAAGTGCAGGGTGTGGAGGAGGAGCCCGTACAGGACACGCCTCCCTGCGTCTCGGAGGGAGACGAAGGGTGTCGAGGAAAGGCGGCTCAAATTGTGTGGGACCGGCTCCCGGGATGGATTACGGCGTCAAGTCCCCCCTTAACCTTCTGCGCTCCAAAGAATAAAGATCTTGTTCAACCTATCTCTGTAACTTAGTTGTTGAAACCCAGGCAACATTCTAGTAAATCTCCTCTGTACTCTCTCTATTTTGTTGACATCCTTCCTATAATTAGGCGACCAAAATTGTACACCATACTCCAAAATTGGCCTCACCAATGCCTTGTACAATTTTAACATCACATCCCAACTTCTATACTCAAATGTTCAGCTTGCATGAGGAGTGTGGACAACCAGTATATCAAATACTCAATTGAGGTTTCCAGTTATTTATATCTATGATAATGATTATGTTCGAAGAGATTACAGTCAGAAATTATTCAACGTTCCCTCCCACTGTCCAATATTCACCAGTGGTCGAAGATATACTATAAAATAATTGATTTTTAGTGATGTTGACGTATAGAAGATCTTTATAGATGGGCGTAGCGTTGTTTATCATTGGTACAGCATTGATTGAAGATGCGAGATGTCTTTGTTTTGTGCCTTCATGGATAGCCAAGAGCGAGATGGAGGCAGGATTCTATATGGGTGAGACCAAGCGCAGGCTCGGCGATCGTTTCGCTGAACACCTCCGCTCAGTCCGCCTAGACCTACCCGATCTCCCCGTTGCCAAACACTTCAACTCCCCCTCCCATTCCCACACTGACCTCTCTGTCCTGCGCCTCCTCCACTGTCAGAGTGAGGCCCAGCGCTAATTGGAGGAACAGCACCTCATATTTCGCTTGGGCAGGTGGTTGCCGGAGGTTGCAGGTAGTGGAAGCAGGTGGGGAGACTGACAAAAACCTCAGAGAACCTCCGGGAACCGCACGGAAACCTTGGGTGGGTGCAAAGTCTCCAGAGGTTTCCGTTCAGGTTTCTTAAGTGGGACAGGGGCATAGCTGTATTTAAATGGGAGTGCTATATTTAAGAGGGAGTTAGATGTGGCCCTTGTGGCTAAGGGGATCAGGGGGTATGGAGAGAAGGCAGGTACGGGATACTGAGTTGGATGATCAGCCATGATCATATTGAATGGCGGTGCAGGCTCGAAGGGCCGAATGGCCTACTCCTGCACCTAATTTCTATGTTTCTATGTTTCTATAACCTTCCATAGCAAAAGGATTTGAGTATAGGAGCAGGGAGGTTCTACTGCAGTTGTACAGGGTCTTGGTGAGACCACACCTGGAGTATTGCGTACAGTTTTGCTCTCCAAATCTGAGGAAGGACATTATTGCCATAGAGGGAGTGGAGAGAAGGTTCACCAGACTGATCCCTGGGATGTCAGGGCTGTCTTATGAAGAAAGACTGGATAGACTTGGTTTATACTCTCTAGAATTTAGGAGATTGAGAGGGGATCTTATAGAAACCTACAAAATTCATAAGGGGTTGGACAGGCTAGATGCAGGAAGATTGTTCCCGATGTTGGGGAAGTCCAGGACAAGGGGTCACAGCTTAAGGATAAGGGGGAAATCCTTTAAAACCGAGATGAGAAATACTTTTTTCACACAGAGAGTGGTGAATCTCTGGAACTCTCTGCCACAGAGGGTAGTTGAGGCCACAGTTCATTGGCTATATTTAAGAGGGAGTTAGATGTGGCCCTTGTGGCTTAGTGGATCAGAGGGTATGGAGAGAAGGCAGGTACGGGATACTGAGTTGGATGATCAGCCATGATCATATTGAATGGCGGTGCAGGCTCGAAGGGCCGAATGGCCTACTCCTGCACCAAATTTCTATGTTTCTATGTTTCTATAACCTTCCATAGCAAAAGGATTTGAGTATAGGAGCAGGGAGGTTCTACTGCAGTTGTACAGGGTCTTGGTGAGACCACACCTGGAGTATTACGTACAGTTTTGCTCTCCAAATCTGAGGAAGGACATTATTGCCATAGAGGGAGTACAGAGATGGTTCACCAGACTGATCCCTGGGATGTCAGGACTGTCTTATGAAGAAAGACTGGATAGACTTGGTTTATACTCGCTAGAATTTAGCAGATTGAGAGGGGATCTTATAGAAACTTACAAAATTCATAAGGGGTTGGGCAGGCTAGATGCAGGAAGATTGTTCCCAATGTTGGGGAAGTCCAGGACAAGGGGTCACAGCTTAAGGATAAGGGGGAAATCCTTTAAAACCGAGATGAGAAATACTTTTTTCACACAGAGAGTGGTGAATCTCTGGAACTCTCTGCCACAGAGGGTAGTTGAGGCCACAGTTCATTGGCTATATTTAAGAGGGAGTTAGATGTGGCCCTTGTGGCTAAAGGGATCAGTGGGTATGGAGAGAAGGCAGGTACGGGATACTGAGTTGGATGATCAGCCATGATCATATTGAATGGCGGTGCAGGCTCGAAGGGCCGAATGGCCTACTCCTGCACCTAATTTCTATGTTTCTGTGTTTCTATGTCTATAACACCCCAGCGGTATGAACATTGACTTCTCTAACTCCAAGTAACCCTTGCTTTCCCTCTCTCTCCATCCCCTCCCCCTTCCCAGTTCTCCCACCGGTCTGACTGTCCTCCTGATTACAATTTATCTCTGTTTGCCTCATTGTCACCTTCTCCCAGCAAACAATCTGTTCCACATTTTCATTGAGCCTCCTCCTCTTTGATGTCTCATTTTCACATCTTGCCCATCCTTATCTCTGTACCTACCTTTACCTTGATTCCCAGCCTGAAGAAGGGTCTCGAGCCGAAACGTCACCCATTCTTTCTATCCAGCGATGCTGCCTGTCCCGCTGAGTTACTATTCCAGCATTTTGTGTCTATCTTCAGTCTAATTGATGGGTTTATTAGGATGAAACATAATAGCATGCAGAGACTATCCAGCTTGTTTAATCTACCTGGAACACATTCATGCATGATCTATCTATTACACTATTCACCAACCTTAGCTTGGTAGCTATTGTAACAACAATTTATCAATTTCTAATTTAAATAACCATATAACCATATAACAATTACAGCACGGAAACAGGCCATCTCGGCCCTACAAGTCCGTGCCGAACAATTTTTTTTCCCCCTTAGTCCCACCTGCCTGCACTCATACCATAACCCTCCATTCCCTTCTCATCCATATGCCTATCTAATTTATTTTTAAATGATACCAATGAACCTGCCTCCACCACTTCCACTGGAAGCTCATTATACACCGCTACCACTCTCTGAGTAAAGAAGTTCCCCCTCATATTACCCCTAAACTTCTGTCCCTTAATTCAGAAGTCATGTCCTCTTGTTTGAATCTTCCCTATTCTCAAAGGGAAAAGCTTGTCCACATCAACTCTGTCTATCCCTCTCATCATTTTAAAGACCTCTATCAGGTCCCCCCTTAACCTTCTGCGCTCCAGAGAATAAAGACCTAACTTATTCAACCTATCTCTGTAACTTAGTTGTTGAAACCCAGGCAACATTCTAGTAAATCTCCTCTGTACTCTCTCTATTTTGTTGACATCCTTCCTATAATTGGGCGACCAAAATTGTACACCATACTCCACATTTGGTCTCACCAATGCATGATCTATCTATTATGCTATTCACCAACCTTAGCTTGGTAGCTATTGTAACAACAATTTATCAATTTCTAATTTAAATACATTAACTGAGCTAGCATTTCCACTTTTTTCCCACAGTTTATAATCCTCCAACATTTTCGCCACCTCCAATGGGATCCCACACCTTCCCATCTCCTCCCCTTTCCGCAGAGACCGTTCCCTCCGAAATTCCCTGGTCCCTTCTCGCCCCTTCCCACCCAAACCACCCCCTCCCCAGGTACTTTCCCCAGCAACCGCAGGAGATGCAACACCTGTCTCTTTACCTCCCCCCTCGACTCCATCCAAGGACCCCGACAGTCTTTCCAGGTGAGGCAGAGGTTCACTTGCACCTCCTCCAACCTCATCTACTGTATCCGCTGTTCCAGGTGTCAACGTCTCTACATCGGCGAGACCAAGCGCAGGCTCGGCGATCGTTTCGCTGAACACCTCCGCTCAGTCCGTCTTATAGACAATAGACAATAGACAATAGGTGCAGGAGGAGAGGCCATTTGGCCCTTCGAGCCAGCACCGCCATTCACTGTGATCATGGCTGATCATCCCCAATCAGTACCCCGTTCCTGCCTTCTCCCCATATCCTCTGACCCCGCTATTTTAAGAGCCCTATCTAGCTCTCTCTTGAAAGCATCCAGAGAACCGGCCTCCACCGCCCTCTGAGGCAGAGAATTCCACAGACTCACCACTCTCTGTGAGAAAAAGTGTTTCCTCGTCTCCGTTCTAAATGGCTTACTCCTTATTCTTAAACTGTGGCCCCTGGTTCTGGACTCCCCCAACATCAGGAACATGTTTCCTGCCTCTAGTGTGTCCAAGCCCTTAACAATCTTATACGTTTCAATGAGATTTTGTGTAGGGCTTAACCTACCAGATCTCACTGTGGCTCAGCACTTTAACTCCCCCTCCCATTCCCACACTGACCTTTCTGTCCTGGGCCTCCTCCACTGTCAGAGTGAGGCCCAGCGCTAATTGGAGGAACAGCACCTCATATTTAGTTTGGGCAGCTTACACCCCAGCGGTATGGACATTGACTTCTCTAACTTCAAATAGCCCTTGCTTTCCCTCTCTCTCCATCACCTTCCCCTTCCCAGTTCTCCCACCAGTCTTACTGTCTCCGACTACATTCTATCTTTGTCCCGCCCACTCCCCTGGCATCAGTCTGAAGAAGGGTCTCGACCCGAAATGGGTCGATGTTAGGGAAGTCCAGGACAGGGGGTCACAGCTTAAGGATAAGGGGGAAATCCTTTAAAACTGAGATGAGAAGAACTTTTTTTCACACAGAGAGTGGTGAATCTCTGGACCTCTCTGCCACAGAGGGTAGTTGAGGCCACAGTTCATTGGCTATATTTAAGAGGGAGTTAGATGTGGCTAAGGGGATCAGGGGGTATGGAGAGAAGGCAGGTACGGGATACTGAGTTGGATGATCAGCCATGATCATATTGAATGGCGGTGCAGGCTCGAAGGGCCGAATGGCCTACTCCTGCACCTAATTTCTATGTTTCTATGTTTCTATGAAACGCAGGAGTGCAGGAGATGAGGGGTGATCTTATAGAGGTGTAGAAAAGCATGTAGACAAGGTAGACGCACAGAGTCTCTTGCCCAGAGTAGGGGAATCGAGGACCAGAGGACACAGGTTTAAGGTGAAGGGGAAATGTTTTAATGGGAATCTGAGGGGTAACTTTTTCACACAAAGGGTGGTGGGTGTATGGAACAAGCTGACAGAGGTGGTAGTTGAGGCTGGGACTATCCCAACATTTGGATGGGACAGGTTTAGAGGGAAATGGACCAAACGCAGGCAGGTGGGACTAGTGTAGCTGGGACATGTTGGCCAGTGTGGGCAAGTTGGGCTGAAGGGCCTGTTTCCACACTGTATCATTCTATGACTCTATATCCTACTATCGGGACTATTTATAATTTTACCAGTGAAGTAACGTGGCAGCCTGTACATCTTTAGAGTGTGGGAAGAAACTGGAGCATCCAGGGAATACCCATGTGGTCACAGGGAGAACATAGAAACATAGAAACATAGAAATTAGGTGCAGGAGTAGGCCATTCGGCCCTTCGAGCCTGCACCGCCATTCAATATGATCATGGCTGATCATCCAACTCAGTATCCCGTACCTGCCTTCTCTCCATACCCCCTGATCCCCTTGGCCACAAGGGCCACATCTAACTCCCTCTTAAATATAGCCAATGAACTGTGGCCTCAACTACCCTCTGTGGCAGAGAGTTCCAGAGATTCACCACTCTCTGTGTGAAAAAAGTTCTTCTCATCTCGGTTTTAAAGGATTTCCCCCTTATCCTTAAGCTGTAACCCCTTGTCCTGGACTTCCCCAACATCGGGAACAATCTTCCTGCATCTAGCCTGTCCAACCCCTTAAGAATTTTGTACGTTTCTATAAGATCCCCTCTCAATCTCCTAAATTCTAGAGAGTATAAACCAAGTCTATCCAGTCTTTCTTCATAAGACAGTCCTGACATCCCAGGAATCAGTCTGGTGAACCGTCTCTGCACTCCCTCTATGGCAATACTGTCCGTACAGACAGCACCGTTGGTCAGGATCGAACCCGGGTCTCTGGCGCTGTGAGGCAGGGGTGGGACGGTGGTGCAGCGGTTGAGTTGCTGCCTCACAGCGCCAGAGACCCGGGTTCCATCCTGAGTATGGGCGCTGTCTGTACGGAGTTTGCACGTTCTCCCTGTGGACATGTGGGTTTTCTCCGGGTGCTCCGGTTTCCTCCCACACTCCAAAGACGTGCAGGTTTGTAGGTTCATTGGCTTGTGATAAATGTAAATTAACCATATAACCAGTTGGAAGAGTGGGCTGAAAGATGGCAGATGGAGTTTAATGCTGATAAGTGTGAGGTGCTACATCTTGGCAGGACAAATCAAAATAGGACGTACATGGTAAATGGTAGGGAATTGAAGAATGCAGGTGAACAGAGGGATCTGGGAATAACTGTGCACAGTTCCCTGAAAGTGGAATCTCATGTAGATAGGGTGGTAAAGAAAGCTTTTGGTGTGCTGGCCTTTATAAATCAGAGCATTGAGTATAGAAGTTGGGATGTAATGTTAAAATTGTACAAGGCATTGGTGAGGCCAAATCTGGAGTATGGTGTACAATTTTGGTCGCCTAATTATAGGAAGGATGTCAACAAAATAGAGAGAGTACAGAGGAGATTTACTAGAATGTTGCCTGGGTTTCAGCAACTAAGTTACAGAGAAAGGTTGAATAAGTTAGGGCTTTATTCTTTGGAGCGCAGAAGGTTAAGGGGGGACTTGATAGAGGTTTTTAAAATGATGAGAGGGATAGACAGAGTTGACGTGGAAAAGCTTTTCCCACTGAGAGTAGGGAAGATTCAAACAAGGGGACATGACTTGAGAATTAAGGGACTGAAGTTTAGGGGTAACATGAGGGGGAACTTCTTTACTCAGAGAGTGGTAACTGTGTGGAATGAGCTTCCAGTGAAGGTGGTGGAGGCAGGTTCGTTGGTATCATTTAAAAATAAATTGGATAGTTATATGGATGGGAAGGGAATGGAGGGTTATGGTCTGAGCGCAGGTATATGGGACTAGGGGAGATTATGTGTTCGGCACGGACTAGAAGGGTCGAGATGGCCTGTTTCCGTGCGGTAATTGTTATATGGTTATTATATGGTTATTAACTATCCTGCATGCTCAAGACAATTTACAATTTTAAAAAGCCAAGTAACCAACAATCTTCTACGCCTTTGAGGTGTGGGAGGAAAGTGGAGCACTCAGAAAAATCCCACGCAGTCACAGAGAAACATAGAAACATAGACAATAGGTGCAGGAGTAGGCCATTCGGCCCTTCGAGCCTGCACCGCCATTCAATATGATCATGGCTGATCAGAGGACGTGCAAACTCCGTACAGACAGCACTTGTAGGCAGGATCCTCTGCTTCTGTGAGGCAGCATCTATATCGCTGTGCCCAAATCATTTTTGATAAATTGTCCCCAGTGTGTGTCTAGGGCAAGGCTACTATAAATGGGGATCGCTGGTCGGCACGGACTCGGTGGGACACAGGGCATGTTTCCACGCTGTATCCCCAACGCCCAAAACTTCATTCTGTTAAAGCACTTTTACCCAACCAAGGTCAAGGAATGAGACTGGGGAGGTCTTTCATTCCCTCGACTTCAAGGATGAGTAAGCATGCAGGTACAGCAGGTAAGAAAGCCTTTATAACAAGAGGAGTAGAGTATAGGAGCAAAGAGGTCCTTCTGCAGTTGTGCAGGGCCCAAGTGAGACCACACCTGGAGTATTGTGTGCAGTTTTTTGGTCCCCTAATTCGAGGAAGGACATTCTTGCTATTGAGGGAGTGCAGCGTAGGTTTACAAGGTTAATTCCCGGGATGGCGGTACTGTCATATGCTGAGAGAATGGAGCAGCTGGGCTTGTACACTCTGGAGTTTAGAAGGATGAGAGGGAATCTCGTTGAAACATATGAGATTGTTAAGGGCTTGGACACACTAGAGGCAGGAAACATGTTCCTGATGTTGGGGGAGTCCAGAACCAGGGGCCACACAGTTTAAGATTAAGGAGTAAGCCATTTAGAACGGAGACGAGGAAACACTTTTTCTCACAGAGAGTGGTGAGTCTGTGGAATTCTCTGCCTCAGAGGGTGGTGGAGGCCGGTTCTCTGGATGATTTCAAGAGAGGGCTAGATAGGGCTCATAAAGATAGCGGAGTCAGGGGATATGGGGAGAAGGCAGGAACGGGGTACTGATTGTGGATGATCAGCCTTGATCACATTGAATGGTGGTGCTGGCTCGAAGGGCCGAATGGCCTCCTCCTGCACCTATTGTCTATTGTGTATTGAGTTCGATAAACCTCTGAATATTCCAATGGCTGATTACTCCATCCTATTGATCTACATCTATGGATCTGTCAATATCACCAGTAAAACGCATTGGGATCTCAGCAGAAAAGCAAAGATGTCACACTGCCTTATGCTGTTGTAATGGAAGGGTTTGTGTTTGGAAGCCACATTATGAATCGTGTAGTGATTGTACATTACAATAGACAATAGACAATAGGTGCAGGAGGAGGCCATTCGGCCCTTCGAGCCAGCACCGCCATTCAATGTGACCATGGCTGATCATCCCCAATCAGTGTCCCGTTCCTGCCTTCTCCCCATATCCCCTGACTCTGCTATCTTTAAGAGCCCTATCTAACTCCCTCTTGAAAAGTATCTAGAGGACCTGCCTCCACCGCCCTCTGAGGCAGAGAATTCCACAGACTCACCACTCTCTGTGAGAAAAAGTGTTTCCTCGTCTCTGTTCTAAATGGTTTACCCCTTATTCTTAAACTGTGTGTGGCCCCTGGTTCTGGACTCCCCCAACATCGGGAACATGTTTCCTGCCTCTAGCGTGTCCAAACCCTTAACAATCGAACATGTTAGGGCTTTATTCTTTGGAGCGCAGAAGGTTAAGGGGGGACTTGATAGAGGTTTTTAAAATGATGAGAGGGATAGACAGAGTTGACGTGGAAAAGCTTTTCCCACTGAGAGTAGGGAGGATTCAAACAAGGGGACATGACATGAGAATTAAGGGACTGAAGTTTAGGGGTAACATGAGGGGGAACTTCTTTACTCAGAGAGTGGTAGCTGTGTGGAATGAGCTTCCAGTGGAGGTGGTGGAGGCAGGTTCGTTTTTATCATTTAAAAATAAATTGGATAGTTATATGGATGGGAAGGGAATGGAGGGTTATGGTCTGAGTGCAGGTATATGTGACTAGGGGAGATTATGTGTTCGGCACGGACTAGAAGGGTCGAGATGGCCTGTTTCCGTGCTGTAATTGTTATATGGTTATATGGTTATATGTTTCAATGAGAATCCATCTCATCCTTCTAAACTCCAGAGTGTACAAGCCTAGCCGCTCCATCGAAGGGCCGAATGGCCTACTCCTGCACCTAATTTCTATATTTCCTAATTTCTATTCTCTCAGCATATGACAGTCCCGCCATCCCGGGAATTAACCTTGTAAACCTACGCTGCACTCCCTCAATAGCAAGAATGCTACAATCCAATCTGCGATTAGATGCTGTCATTTGGTACCTTGTCTCCATGTGTTTAAGGCCACAAGTGAGCGGAGTAGAATCAGGCCATTCGGCCCATCGAGTCTACTCCGCCATTCAACCATGACAGATCTATCTCTCCCTCCTAACCCCATTCTCCTGCCTTCTCCCCATTATACCTAACACCCGTACTGATCAAGAATCTATCTATCTCTTCCTTAAAATTATCCACGGACTTGTGGCCTCCACAGCCTACAGTGGCAAAGAATTCCACAGATTCACCACCCCTCAAGAAATTCCTCCTCATCTCCTTCTTAAAGGAATGTTCTTTAATTCTCAGGCTGTGACCTCTGGTCCTAGACTCTCCCACTAGTGGAAACATCCTCTCCACATCCACTCTATCCAGGCCTTTCACTATTCTGTAAATTTCAATGAGGTCCCCCCTCATCCTTCTAAACTCCAGCGAGTACAGGCCCAGTGCCGACAAACGCTCATCATAGGTTAACCATATAACCATATAACAATTACAGCACGGAAACAGGCCATCTCGGCCCTACAAGTCCGTGCCGAACAATTTTTTTTTCCCCCTTAGTCCCACCTGCCTGCACTCATACCATAACCCTCCATTCCCTTCTCATCCATATGCCTATCCAATTTATTTTTAAATGATACCAATGAACCTGCCTCCACCACCACTTCCACTGGAAGCTCATTCCACACCGCTACCACTCTCTGAGTAAAGAAGTTCCCCCTCATATTACCCCTAAACTTCTGTCCCTTAATTCTGAAGTCATGTCCTCTTGTTTGAATCTTCCCTATTCTCAAAGGGAAAAGCTTGTCCACATCAACTCTGTCTATCCCTCTCATCATTTTAAAGTCCTCTATCAAGTCCCCCCTTAACCTTCTGCGCTCCAGAGAATAAAGACCTAACTTATTCAACCTATCTCTGTAACTTAGTTGTTGAAACCCAGGCAACATTCTAGTAAATCTCCTCTGTACTCCCTCTATTTTGTTGACGTCCTTCCTATAATTGGGCGACCAAAATTGTACACCATACTCCAGATTTGGTCTCACTAATGCCTTGTACAATTTTAACATTACATCCCAGCTTCTATACTCAATGCTCTGATTTATAAAGGCTAGCATACCAAAAGCTTTCTTTACCACCCTATCTATATGAGATTCCACCTTCAAGGAACTATGCACGGTTATACCCAGATCCCTCTGTTCAACTGTATTCTTCAACTCCCTACCATTTACCATGTACGTCCTATTTTGATTTGTCCTGCCAAGGTGTAGCACCTCACATTTATCAGCATTAAACTCCATCTGCCATCTTTCAGCCCATTTTTCCAAATGGCCTAAATCTCTCTGTGGACTTTGGAAATCCTCTTCATGGCCCCATCTACTCTAGTCCAACTCAACCTTTCTCTGTAACTTAGTTGTTGAATGAACCCGCTCTTAGTTGTTGAGGCTAACCCACTCATTCCTGGGATCATTCTCGTAAAACCTCCTCTGGACCCTCTCCAGAGTCAGCACATCCTTCCACACATACGGTGCCCAAAATTGCTCACAAATCCCAAATATATCTATATGCATGCTGTAATCTGTGTGATTTTTACCTAGGTGATGTGAATTCCCATTAGTGATTCCCACAGTTGCTTTGACATTATAAAATATACCGGATAACGTTCCAAAACAAATATATTTAAACTAAAGGATAGCCATTAATCTGTATGGGAGGGAACTGCAGATGCTGGTTTAAACTGAAGATGGACACAAAATGCTGGAGTAACTCAGTGAGTCAGACAGCATCTCTGGAGAGAAGGAATGGGCGACGTTTTCGGGTCGAGAATCAGGAGTCTGAAGAAGGGTCTCGACCCGAAACGTCACCCATTCCTTTTCACCGGAGATGATGAGATGATGAGTATAGAAGTTGGGATGTAATGTTAAAATTGAGTATAGAAGTTGGGATGTAATGTTAAAATTGAGTATAGAAGTTGGGATGTAATGTTAAAATTGTACAAGGCATTGGTGAGGCCAATTCTGGAGTATGGTGTACAATTTTGTTCGCCTAATTATAGGAAGGATGTCAACAAAATAGAGAGAGTACAGAGGAGATTTACTAGAATGTTGCCTGGGTTTCAGCAACTAACTTACAGAGAAAGGTTGAACAAGTTAGGGCTTTATTCTTTGGAGCGCAGAAGGTTAAGGGGGGACTTGATAGAGGTTTTTAAAATGATGAGAGGGATAGACAGAGTTGACGTGGAAAAGCTTTTCCCACTGAGAGTAGCGAAGATTCAAACAAGGGGACATGACTTGAGAATTAAGGGACTGAAGTTTAAGGGTAACATGAGGGGGAACTTCTTTACTCAGAGAGTGGTAGCTGTGTGGAATGAGCTTCCAGTGAAGGTGGTGGAGGAAGGTTCGTTTTTATCATTTAAAAATAAATTGGATAGTTATATGGATGGGAAGGGAATGGAGGGTTATGGTCTGAGCGCAGGTATATGGGACTAGGGGAGATTATGTGTTCGGCACGGACTAGAAGGGTCGAGATGGCCTGTTTCCGTGCTGTAATTGTTATATGGTTATATGATGTCTGACCCGCTGAGTTACTCCAGCATTTTGTGTCTATTACCGATGTGTAATTGAGGTTTATAATACAAATTAGTGTGACTAATAACCAGTCAAAAACGTCATATTTTATTGTACGTCGATGAATAGTGTTGTGATTTACATACAAGATATAATAAAATGTAATAAGAAGGAACTGTAGATGCTGCTTTATATCAAGGACAGACACAAAATCATTTATTGTAATCATGTATTGTCTTTCCGCTGACTGGTTAGCACGCAACAAAAGCTTTTCACTGTACCTCGGTACAATAAACTAAACTAAAATGCTGAAATAACTCAGTGGGTCAGGCTGTGCAATGTGGAAAATAGAGTGCAGAATACTGTGTTACAGCTACAAAGAAAGCGCAGTAAATAAAAAGTGCCAATGAGGTAGATTGGAAGATGGAGGATACATCCTCAACTGATGAGAGATCCATTTAAGGGAATGATAGCAGTGGGGATGGTGGTACGTGAATCTGGTGGTATGTGATTTTAAACGTTTGTATTTGTTGCTCGATGGGAGAGGCAATGACCGGGAGTGAGTGGTTCTTGATTATAAAAGTGCTGGAGTGACTCAGCACGCCGGGTGACATCTTAGTATAGTTTCGCGATAGGTGCAGGAGTCACCATTCGGCCCTTCTAGCCAGCACTCAGTCCACACCTACCAGCGATCCCCGCACACTATCCGACGCTAGGGACAATTGTTTGTCCAGAGTCGCGCTGCCCGGTAGGCGGCGCGACTCTGGTCAGCAGCGGCCTCTGCAGCCTGTCCGCGTTCTTTGGCAGAGATTTTTTAATCCGTCTATTTGGAGATATATGTAGTTTTTGTTATTTTCCGTTGCCGACCAGCGTCCCCGCACACTATCCTACACACACTAGGGACAATTGTTTTTACATTTCTCCCTGCAATTAACCTACACCTTTTTTTCTTTGGAGTGTCAGGGAGTCGAACCGACTGCAACGAGGAGAAAAACTCCACGCAGAAGAAGCACGGGGACTCTGGTGCCGACTCACCTCACCCGTCGTCGGAGCTGGCCGAGTCTGGAACGGGTGGAGCGGTGGAGGAGCGCTGCTGCTGCTGCTGCACTACCTGGAGAGTCGGAGGCTCCAACGGCAGGTCTGTGGACGGCGGCACCGGGACCCCGCGGGTAGAACTTGAGGGAGACTGCTTTTCACAAAGGCTCCTGCAACGGCGACTTCTGGAACCCAGGAAAGATATGCGGGGTCAAAGAACTCCGGGAATAATGAAGTGGCCTAATGGGTCACAGCTGGAACCTATTTGCAGAAATGGCCGCGTTTACTCTGTAATAGCGCACATGGGGTGAGTTCTAACACCAATTCCCGGTGTGCGACCTTGAATCACCCGGCGTTGAGGGGGGAATCCGAGGAACAATCGCCATCGCCAGCCGGGGTGCAGAGACTTTGACCAGACTGATTCCTGGGGGGGTCAGGAGAGTGTCAGTGAAGAGAGACTGGATAGACTTTTTTATACTCTCCATCACAGCGATGTGAGAGGGGATGTTTATGTAAACTTAAAATTGTTAAGTCTTGGGTCTATTTAGATGTAGGATGTATGGCTGCAGAAACGGCATTTCGTTTGGACCTCAAGGGGTCCAAATGACAATTAAATTGAATTGAATTGAATTGAATTAGTATAGTTTCGCGATAGGTGCAGGAGTCACCATTCGGCCCTTCTAGCCAGCACCGCCATTCAATATGATCATCGCTGATCATCCACAATCAGTACCCCGTTCCTGCTTTCTCCCCATATCCCTTGATTCCGTTAGCCCTAAGAGCTATATCCAACTCTCTCTTGAAAACATCAAGTGAATTGGCCTCCACTGCCTTCTGTGGCAAAGAATTCCACTTAATTATCCGTCTGCAGTTTGGAGATACAGCACAGAAACAGGCCCTTCGGCCCACCTAGTCCGTGCCGACCAGCGATCCCCGCACACTATCCTACACACACTAGTGACAATTGTTTTTACATTTACCCAAGCCAATTAACCTACACATTTGTACGTCTTTGTACGTCGGTGTGGGAGGGAACCGATGGTGCAGGAGAAAAACCCATGCAGGTCACGGGGAGAACGTGCAAACTCCGTACAGACAGCACCCGTGGTCAGGATCGAACCCGGGTCTCTGGCGCTGTAAGGGCTGTAAGGCCCTCTGGAGATCATGCAACATGGATAGGTGACGTTTTGGGTCGGGACCCTTCCTCAGACACTAAATATAACTTGTGATTCTGGTATGTGCACAAAGGTGAACGATAGTGCGTTTAAGACTGGAACCCAGGAAAGATATTCAGGATGGTTAACAGTACATGTTGAATAATGAAGTGGCCCAGGAATGGGTTACAGGCTGAAACCTATTTGCAGAATTCAGGAGCAGTTTATATCTGTAATAATAGATACTTGGGACTGGGTTATAGTCAAGGTGGGCCACATCTAACTCCCTCTTAAATATAGCCAATGAACTGTGGCCTCAACTACCCTCTGTGGCAGAGAGTTCCAGAGATTCACCACTCTCTGTGTGAAAAAAGTTCTTCTCATCTCGGTTTTAAAGGATTTCCCCCTTATCCTTAAGCTGTGACCCCTTGTCCTGGACTTCCCTAACATCGGGAACAATCTTCCTGCATCTAGCCTGTCCAACCCCTTAAGAATTTTGTAAGTTTCTATAAGATCCCCTCTCAATCTCCTAAATTCTAGAGAGTATAACCCAAGTCTATCCAGTCTTTCTTCATAAGACAGTCCTGACATCCCAGGAATCAGTCTGGTGAACAGTCTCTGCACTCCCTCTATGGCAATAATGTCCTTCCTCAGATTTGGAGACCAAAACTGTACGCAATACTCCAGGTGTGGTCTCACCAAGACCCTGTACAACTGCAGTAGAACCTCCCTGCTCCTATACTCAAATCCTTTTGCAATGAAAGCTAACATACCATTCGCTTTCTTTACTGCCTGCTGCACCTGCATGCCTACCTTCAATGACTACCTTCAATGACTGGTGTACCATGACCACCCAGGTCTCGCTGCATCTCCCCCAAAAACCCTCCTTGAACCCAATCTTGGCCACCATTTCCAGATAATAATAGGTTGCAGGTGGTTGCCGGAGGTTGCAGGTTGTGGAAACCATATAACCATATAACAATTACAGCACGGAAACAGGCCATCTCGACCCTTCTAGACCGTGCCGAACACATATTCTCCCCTAGTCCCATATACCTGCGCTCAGACCATAACCCTCTATTCCCTTCCCATCCATATAACTATCCAATTTATTTTTAAATGATAAAAACGAACCTGCCTCTACCACCTTCACTGGAAGCTCATTCCACACAGCTACCACTCTCTGAGTAAAGAAGTTCCCCCTCATGTTACCCCTAAACTTCAGTCCCTTAATTCTCAAGTCATGTCCCCTTGTTTGAATTTTCCCTACTCTCAGTGGGAAAAGCTTTTCCACATCAACTCTGTCTATCCCTCTCATCATTTTAAAAACCTCTATCAAGTCCCCCCTTAACCTTCTGCGCTCCAGAGAATAAAGACCTAACTTGTTCAACCTTTCTCTGTAACTTAGTTGCTGAAACCCAGGCAACATTCTAGTAAATCTCCTCTATTTTGTTGACATCCTTCCTATAATTAGGCGACCAAAATTGTCCACCATACTCCAGAATTGGCCTCACCAATGCCTTGTACAATTTTAACATTACATCCCAACTTCTATACTCAATGCTCTGATTTATAAAGGCCAGCACACCAAAAGCTTTCTTTACCACCCTATCTACATGAGATTCCACTTTCAGGGAACTGTGCACAGTTATTCCCAGATCCCTCTGTTCACCTACATTCTTCAATTCCCTACCATTTACCATGTACCTTTTACCTTTACTTCAGCACTTTGTATCTATATTTGGTATGAAATACAATCTGCAGTTATTTTTAATTACAATTTATTATTATATAATAGTGGGGTTCGGGAGGGGGGGGGGGGGAGGGGTGGGTGCGGGGTCACATACAGAATAAAGGACATATGCGTCAGTTGCACACTCAAATCTAATTGAGAGGTTTCCAGCAGATTATACTGTAGATCATATAGTGGATACAAGGGAGTGATTCATAGACTGGAATCTAATTAAGGGGTAGGATGCAAACAAATGCAAATGCTGAAGATAGGCACAAAAATCCAGAGCACACACAAAGCTGGGTGGCTGTGTGAACTGTGAGGAGGATGCTATGAGGATCCAGGGTGACTTGGACAGGTTGGGTGAGTGGGCAGTTGCGTGGCAGATGCAGTTTAATGTGGATATAAATGTGAGGTTATCCACTTTGGTGGCAAGAACAGGAAGGCAGATGATTATGTGAATGGTGTCAAGTTAGGGAAAGGGGAAGTACAACGGGATCTGGTACATCAGTCACTGAAAGTAGCATGCAGGTACAGCAGGCAGTGAAGAAAGCGAATGGCATGGCCATATATAATATAACCTTCATAACAGCACGAGTAGTCTGAGTATCCGTGCCGAAGTTGATAATATTGCCATAGATATACCTGCGCTCAGACCATAACCCTCCAGACTGATTTCCTGGGACTATCAGGACTGTTTTATGATAAAAAGAACCTGGATAGA
>NW_026575957.1:0-15000 GCF_028641065.1 Leucoraja erinaceus | reverse complement strand
AAAGTGGGCGGTGTGGGTGGTGCAGCGGGTGTAGCCACTGCCTCACAGCGCCGGAGACCCGGGTTCGATCCCGACTACGAGCGCTGTCTGTACGGAGTTTGCACGTTCTCCCCGTGACCTGCGTGGGTTTTCTCCGAGATCTTCGGTTTCCTCCCACACTCCAAAGACGTGCAGGTTTGCAGGTTAATTGGCTTGGTGTAAAATGTAAATTGTCCCTAGTGTGTGTGTGTGGGGATGGTGTTAGTGTGCGGGGATCGCTGGTCGGCACGGACTCGGTGGGCCGAAGGGCCTGTTTCAGCGCTGTATCTCTAAACTAAACCAAACTAAGTTTTCAGGAACTATTTGACACCATTGCTGCCTCAGTCACGACTGATAGAAACGAGTCCATGTCTCACCTCAGCGCTTGGGGGATTCGGTTAATTAAATAGGAGGGATTTCTAAGAAATCTAAGATCAGCAATGGGAACACAGAAGTTTTACTGATTGCTGAAAGTATCAGGTGAACTAATTAACCTGCTTCAAGGAGAGGACTACTTTTAGTTTAGTTTAGTTTAGAGATACAGCTCGGAAACAGGCCCTTCAGCCCACCGAGTCCGTGCCAACCAGCGATCCCCGCACACTAACACTATCCTACACATATAACCATATAACCATATAACAATTACAGCACGGAAACAGGCCATCGCGGCCCTACAAGTCCGTGCCGAACAAATTTTTTTCCCCTTAGTCCCACCTGCCTGCACTCATACCATAAACCTCCATTCCCTTCTCATCCATATGCCTATACAATTTATTTTTAAACTATACCAATGAACCTGCCTCCACCACTTCCACTGAAAGCTAATTCCACACCGCTACCACTCCCTGAGTAAAGAAGTTCCCCCCTCATATTACCCCTAAACTTCTGTCCCTTAATTCTGAAGTCATGTCCTCTTGTTTGAATCTTCCCTATTCTCAAAGGGAAAAGCTTGTCCACATCAACTCTGTCTATCCCTCTCATCATTTTAAAGACCTCTATCAGGTCCCCCCTTAACCTTCTGCGCTCCAGAGAATAAAGACCTAACTTATTCAACCTATCTCTGTAACTTAGTTGTTGAAACCCAGGCAACATTCTAGTAAATCGCCTCTGTACTCTCTCTATTTTGTTGACATCCTTCCTATAATTGGGCGACCAAAATTGTACACCATACTCCAGATTTGGTCTCACCAATGCCTTGTACAATTTTAACATTACATCCCAGCTTCTATACTCAATGCTCTGATTTATAAAGGCTAGCATACCAAAAGCTTTCTTTACCACCCTATCTATATGAGATTCCACCTTCAAGGAACTATGCACGGTTATACCCAGATCCCTCTGTTCAACTGTATTCTTCAATTCCCTACCATTTACCATGTACGTCCTATTTTGATTTGTCCTGCCATACTAGGGACAATTTACATTTACACCAAGCCAATTAGCCTACAAACCTGCACGTCTTTAGATTGTGGGAGGAAACCGGAGATCCCGGAGAAAACCCGCGCAGGTCACGGGTGAACGTACAAACTCCGTACAGACAGCGCCCGTAGTCGGGATCGAACCCGGGTCTCTGGCGCTGTGAGGCAGCAACTCTACCACTGCTCTGAGAAATACAAAGACGTGGATCTTAAAGCTGGATCGGGGAAAGGTGCTGGGTGCGTGGTCTTACCGAGCACAGACATTGGGAGGTCATGTTGCAGTTGTATAAGACGTTGGTGAGGCCGCATTTGGAGTATTGTGTTCAGTTCTGGGCACCGTGTTATAGGAAAATTAGAGCCAAGTTGGAAAGGGTGCAGAGAAGATTTACGAGGATGTTGCCAGGACTAGAGGGTGTGAGCTACAGGGAGAGGTTGAGCAGGCTGGGTCTCTATTCCATGGAGTGCAGGAGGATGAGGGGGAATCTTACAGAGGTGTATAAAATCATGAGAGGAATAGATCGGGTAGATGCACAGAGTCTCTTGCCCAGAGTCAGGGAATCGAGGACCAGAGGACACAGGTTCAAGGTGAAGGGGGAAAGATTTAATAGGAATTTGAGTGGTAACTTTTTCTACACAAAGGGCGGTGGGTGTATGGAACGAGCTGCCAGAGGAGGTAGTTGAGGCTGGGACTATCCCAACGTTTAAGAAAATTGGATAGTTATATGGATGGGAAGGGAATAGAGGGTTATGGTCTGAGCGCAGGTATATGGGACTAGGGGAGATTATGTGTTCGGCACGGACTAGAAGGGTTGAGATGGCCTGTTTCCGTGCTGTAATTGTTATATGGTTATATGGTTATATTAGTTATCACAACATTAAGAAACAGGTACGTGGATAGGACAGGTTTGGAGGGATATGGACCAAATGCAGGCAGGTGGGACTAGTGTAGCTGGGACATGTTGGCCGGTGTGGGCAAGTTGGGCTGAAGGGCCTGTTTCCACACTGTATCACTCTATGACTCTATGTGGGGTCTAGGGGGGAGGGGGGGGGGGGGGTGGGGGGGGGATGAACGAGAGGATCTCTGGGTGCCGGAGCAGAGGTCCTGTAATTTGAGAGGGAACCACATGGGGAGTCACGGAGGCGCAGCGGTAGAGTTGCTGCCTCACAGCGCCAGAGACCCGGGTTCCATCCTGACCACGGGTGCTGTCTGTACGGAGTTTGCACGTTCTCCCCGTGACCTGCGTGGAATTTCTCAGCATGCTCCAATTTCCTCCCATACTCCAAACACGTACAGGTTTGTAGGTTAATTACTTTGGTAAAATTGTAAATTGTTCCTATATCTCCAAGTTTGCGGATGACACTAAGCTGGGGGGCAGTGTTAGGTGTGAGGAGGATGCTAGGAGACTGCAAGGTGACTTGGATAGGCTGGGTGAGTGGGCAAATGTTTGGCAGATGCAGTATAATGTGGATAAATGTGAGGTTATCCATTTTGGGTGGCAAAAACGGGAAAGCAGACTATTACCTAAATGGTGGCCGATTGGGAAAGGGGGAGATGCAGCGAGACCTGGGTGTCATGGTACACCAGTCATTGAAGGTAGGCATGCAGGTGCAGCAGGCAGTAAAGAAAGCGAATGGTATGTTAACTTTCATTGCAAAAGGATTTGAGTATAGGAGCAGAGAGGTTCCACTGCAGTTGTACAGGGTCTTAGTGAGACCACACCTGGAGTATTGCGTACAGTTTTGGTCTCCAAATCTGAGGAAGGACATTATTGCCATAGAGGGAGTGCAGAGACGGTTCACCAGTCCGATTCCTGGGATGTCAGGACTGTCTTATGAAGAAAGACTGGATAGACTTGGTTTATACTCTCTAGAATTTAGGAGATTGAGAGGGGATCTTATAGAAACTTACAAAATTCTTAAGGGGTTGGACAGGCTAGATGCAGGAAGATTGTTCCCGATGTTGGGGAAGTCCAGGACAAGGGATCACAGCTTAAGGATAAGGGGGAAATCCTTTAAAACCGAGAAGAGAAGAACTTTTTTCACACAGAGAGTGGTGAATCTCTGGAACTCTCTGCCACAGAGGGTAGTTGAGGCCACAGTTCATTGGCTATATTTAAGAGGGAGTTAGATGTGGCCCTTGTGGCTAAGGGATCAGGGGGTATGGAGAGAAGGCAGGTACGGGATACTGAGTTGGATGATCAGCCATGATCATATTGAATGGCGGTGCAGGCTCGAAGGGCCGAATGGCCTACTCTTGCACCTAATTTCTATGTTTCTATGTTTCTACTGTGTGTAGAATAGCATTGGGGGTAGGTGCGGACTCGATGGGCCGAAGGGCCTGTTTCTGCTTTGTAACTCGAAACTAAAGTAAACTACCTCCATTGGCAGCTTGTTCCATGCACCCATCACCCTCTGTGTTAAAAAGGTACCCCTCAGGTTCACATTGAATCTTTCCCCCCTCACCTTAAACCTATTGTATGGCCTCTGGTCTTCGATTCCCCTACTCTGGGCAAGAGACTCTGTGCGTCTACCCGATCTATTCCTTTCATGATTTTATACACCTCTATAAGATCACCCCTCATCCTCCTGCGCTCCATGGAATAGAGGAGACCCAGCCTGCTCAACCTCTCCCTGTAGCTCACACCCTCTAGAAACATAGAAACATAGAAACATAGAAATTAGGTGCAGGAGTAGGCCATTCGGCCCTGCGAGCCTGCACCGCCATTCAATATGATCATGGCTGATCATCCAACTCAGTATCCCGTACCTGCCTTCTCTCCATACCCTCTGATCCCCTTGGCCACAAGGGCCACATCTAGCTCCCTCTTAAATATAGCCAATGAACTGGCCTCAACTACCCTCTGTGGCAGAGAGTTCCAGAGATTCACCACTCTCTGTGTGAAAAAAAGTTCTTCTCATCTCGGTTTTAAAGGATTTCCCCCCTTATCCTTAAGCTGTGACCCCTTGTCCTGGACTTCCCTAACATCGGGAACAATCTTCCTGCATCTAGCCTGTCCAACCCCTTAAGAATTTTGTAAGTTTCTATAAGATCCCCTCTCAATCTTCTAAATTCTAGAGAGTATAAACCAAGTCTATCCAGTCTTTCTTCATAAGACAGTCCTGACATCCCAGGAATCAGTCTGGTGAACCGTCTCTGCACTCCCTCTATGGCAATAATGTCCCTTTCCTCAGATTTGGAGACCAAAACTGTACGCAATACTCCAGGTACAACTGCAACACGACCTCCCAACTGCGATACTGATGAAGTAGCAAGCATGAAGGTGAAGACTCAGTTTACAAAGGGCTAAGTACTGGCATAGTGGGGGTAGAGAGGGCACATGGATGTAAAGGATGGGAGTGGGGAGGCAATGAGTGGATATACTTTTGACTTCAAGCCATAGTGTGATACAGCTCTAAAACAGGCCCTTATAACCATATAACAATTACAGCACGGAAACAGGCCATCTCGGCCCTACAAGTCCGTGCCGAACAACTTTTTTTCCCCTTAGTCCCACCTGCCTGCACTCATACCATAACCCTCCATTCCCTTCTCATCCATATGCGTATCCAATTTATTTTTAAATGATACCAATGAACCTGCCTCCACCACTTCCACTGGAAGCTCATTCCACACAGCTACCACTCTCTGAGTAAAGAAGTTCCCCCTCATATTACCCCTAAACTTCTGTCCCTTAATTCTGAAGTCATTGTTTGAATCTTCCCTATTTCTCAAAGGGAAAAGCTTGTCCACATCAACTCTGTCTATCCCTCTCATCATTTTAAAGACCTCTATCAAGTCCCCCCTTAACCTTCTGCGCTCCAGAGAATAAAGACCTAACTTATTCAACCTATCTCTGTAACTTAGTTGTTGAAACCCAGGCAACATTCTAGTAAATCTCCTCTGTACTCTCTCTATTTTGTTGACATCCTTCCTATAATTGGGCGACCAAAATTGTACACCTTCACCCCAATTTGCCCAACGTAATCCATAATGGTCCCACCTATAATAGTTCCGCTTGGCCGTGTTTGGCCCACATCCCTCTAAACACAATTCCATCTACCTGGGTCTGAAGAAGGGCCCTGACCCAAAACATCTCCTATCCACGTTCTCCAGGGATGCTGCCCAACCCAATGAGTTACTCCGGCACTTTGCGCCCATTTCTTCCAAAAGCATCTGCAGTTCCTTGCTTCTACATGGGGCGGGCACGGTGGCGCAGCGGTAGAGTTGCCGCCTCATGGCGCCAGAGACCCGGGTTTGATCCTGACTACGGGCGCTGTCTGTACGGAGTTTGCACGTTCTCCCCGTGACGGTGTGCGTTTTCTCCGGGTGCTCCGGTTTCCTCCCACTCTCCAAACGCACGCACATCTGTAGGTGAATTGGATTCTGTAAATTGTCACCAGTGTGTAACCATATAACCATATAACCATATAACCATATAACAATTACAGCACAGAAACAGGCCATCTCGACCCTTCTAGTCCGTGCCGAACACATAATCTCCCCTAGTCCCATATACCTGTGCTCAGACCATAACCCTCCATTCCCTTCCCATCCATATAACTATCCAATTTATTTTTAAATGATAAAAACGAACCTGCCTCCATCACCTTCACTGGAAGCTCATTCCACACAGCTACCACTCTCTGAGTAAAGAAGTTCCCCCTCATGTTACCCCTAAACTTCAGTCCCTTAATTCTCATGTCATGTCCCCTTGTTTGAATCTTCCCTACTCTCAGTGGGAAAAGCTTTTCCACGTCAACTCTGTCTATCCCTCTCATCATTTTAAAAACCTCTATCAAGTCCCCCCTTAACCTTCTGCGCTCCAAAGAATAAAGCCCTAACTTGTTCAACCTTTCTCTGTAACTTAGTTGCTGAAACCCAGGCAACATTCTAGTAAATCTCCTCTGTACTCTCTCTATTTTGTTGACATCCTTCCTATAATTAGGTGACCAAAATTGTACACCATACTCCAGAATTGGCCTCACCAATGCCTTATACAATTTTAACATTACATCCCAACTTCTATACTCAATGCTCTGATTTATAAAGGCCAGCACACCAAAAGCTTTCTTTACCACCCTATCTACATGAGATTCCACTTTCAGGGAACTGTGCACAGTTATTCCCAGATCCCTCTGTTCACCTACATTCTTCAATTCCCTACCATTTTACCATGTACGTCCTATTTTGATTTGTCCTGCCAAGATGTAGCACCTCACACTTATCAGCATTAAACTCCATCTGCCATCTTTCAGCCCACTCTTCCAACTGGCATAAATCTCTCTGTAGACTTTGAAACTCTACTTCATTACCCGCAACCCCACATATCTTAGTATCATCTGCATACTTACTAATCCAATTTACCACACCATCATCCAGATCATTGATGTACATGACAAACAACAGTGGACCCAACACAGATCCCTGTGGCACCCTACTCGTCACTGGCCTCCAAGGAGGATAGGTCTAGTGTATGGGATGGCCGCTGGACTTGTTGGGCCCAAGTACCTATTTCCACACTGTATCTCTAAACTAAACCTAGACTAGAAACATATGAGATTGTTAAGGGTTTGGACACGCTAGAGGCAGGAAACATGTTCCCGATGTTGGGGGAGTCCAGAACCAGGGGCCACACACAGTTTAAGAATAAGGAGTAAGCCATTTAGAACGCAGTCGTCTTTCTTACAGTTTGGCTTTCTTCCCAACTAATTGTTCAAGCGCTTTTGATTGCAACATGCGCCTTCATTTAGTTCAACAAAGAAACTGACAAGGAAACACTTTTTCTCACGGAGAGTGGTGAGTCTGTGGAATTCTCTGCCTCAGAGGGCGGTGGAGGCCGGTTCTCTGGATGCTTTCAAGAGAGAGCTAGATAGGGCTCTTAAAGATAGCGGAGTCAGGGGTTATGGGGAGAAGGCAGGAACGGGGCACTGATTGGGGATGATCAGCCATGATCACATTGAATGGCGGTGCTGGCTGGAAGGGCTGAATGGCCTCCTCCTGCACCTGTTGTCTATTGTCTATTGTCTATTGACAGAGTCAGAGGATTGGGGATGATCAGCCATGATCACATTGAATGGTGGTGCTGGCTGGAAGGGCTGAATGGCCTCCTCCTGCACCTATTGTCTATACATAGTTTAGATTAGGTTGTCACATGTACTGAGGTACAGTGAAAAGCTTTTGTCAGCAGATAGATAATATTACAGTGTTAAGGGAATAATGTTTAGTGTGAGGTAAAGTCCAATCAAGGATAGTCCGAGGGTCTCCAATGAGGTAGATAGTAGTTCAGGACATAGAAACATAGAAACATAGAAATTAGGTGCAGGAGTAGGCCATTTGGCCCTTCGAGCCTGCACCGCCATTCAATATGATCATGGCTGATCATCCAACTCAGTATCCCGTACCTGCCTTCTCTCCATACCCCCTGATCCCCTTAGCCACAAGGGCCACATCTAACTCTCTCTTAAATATAGCCAATGAACTGTGGCCTCAACTACCCTCTGTGGCAGAGAATTCCAGAGATTCACCACTCTCTGTGTGAAAAAAGTCTTCTTCTCATCTCGGTTTTAAAGGATTTCCCCCTTATCCTTAAGCTGTGACCCCTTGTCCTGGACTTCCCCAACATCGGGAACAATCTTCCTGCATCTAGCCTGTCCAACCCCTTAAGAATTTTGTAAGTTTCTATAAGATCCCCTCTCAATCTCCTAAATTCTAGAGAGTATAAACCAAGTCTATCCAGTCTTTCTTCATAAGACAGTCCTGACATCCCAGGAATCAGTCTGGTGAACCGTCTCTGCACTCCCTCTATGGCAATAATGTCCTTTCCTCAGATTAGGAGACCAAAACTGTACGCAATACTCCAGGTGTGGTCTCACCAAGACCCTGTACAACTGCAGTAGAACCTCCCTGCTCCTATACTCAAATCCTTTTGCAATGAATGCTAACATACCATTCGCTTTCTTTACTGCCTGCTGCACCTGCATGCCTACCTTCAATGACTGGTGTACCATGACACCCAGGTCTCGTTGCATCTCCCCCTTTCCTAAAGGACTGCTCTCTAGTTGTGATATGATGATCCAGTTGCAGAGAGAAATATTGTTGTCTCGACACCCAGGACACAATGTTCTCTATCTCCTTCCTCTACTCCATCTCGAGTTAAGAATAAAGGGCCTGCCCCGCTTTCACGACCTAATTCACGACCTCTGCCGAGTTTGCCCTCGACACACACTCGCAGCATGGTAGTCACGAGGTCGTAGGTAGGTCGTAGTTAGGTCGTGATGCTAGTCGCAGGCACTTGTGGCATCAAGTAGGTCGGGGCGTTTTTTCTAGCCTGATGAAAAATGTCCACGAGTAAAAAAGGTTGTGAATTAGGTCGTGAAAGTGGGACAGGGCCTTAAGGGGTCGGCCATTTTGGACTGAGATGGGTAAAAACATCTTTCACCCAGAGAGTTGTGAATCTGTGGAATTCTCTGCCACAGAAGGCAGTGGAGGCCAAATCACTGGATGTTTTCAAGAGAGAGTTAGATTTAGCTCTTAGGGCTAATGGAATCAAGGGGTGTGGGGAGAAAGCAGGAACGGGGTACTGATTGTGGATGATCAGCCATAACCATATAACCATATAACCATATAACAATTACAGCACGGAAACAGGCCATCTCGACCCTTCTAGTCCGTGCCGAACACATAATCTCCCCAAGTCCGATATACCTGCGCTCAGACCATAACACTCCATTCCCTTCCCAGCCATATAACTTTCCAATTTATTTTTAAATGATAAAAATGAACCTGCCCCCACCACCTTCACAGGAAGCTCATTCCACACAGCTACCACTCTCTGAGTAAAGAAGTTCCCCCTCATGTTACCCCTAAACTTCAGTCCCTTAATTCTCGTGTCATGTCCCCTTGTTTGAATCTTCCCTACTCTCAGTGGGAAAAGCTTTTCCACGTCAACTCTGTCTATCCCTCTCATCATTTTAAAAACCTCTATCAAGTCCCCCCTTAACCTTCTGCGCTCCAAAGAATAAAGCCCTAACTTGTTCAACCTTTCTCTGTAACTTAGTTGCTGAAACCCAGGCAACATTCTAGTAAATCTCCTCTGTACTCTCTCTATTTTGTTGACTATAATATAATACTATAATACAATGTAATCATATTGAATGGCGGTGCTGGCTCAGAGGGCCGAATTTGATAACAGGCCCACAATGGCGGTGGTGTCCGTGAATTAGTGAATTAAATTAGATTTGTACAGTCGTGGGTGTACAAGGAGTAAAGAAAGGGGGCTGAGTACACAAGGTAGACAAAGGTGCTGGAGAAACTCAGCGGGTGCAGCAGCATCTATGGAGCGAAGGAAATAGGCAACGTTTCGGACCAAAACCCTTCTTCAGACTGAGAACATATCCTTGTGGAGGACTATCCGAGAAGATAATTGTCCCCCATTGTCACTGTTTGGGATCCAAAATGATTTTTATATGTCATTATTGTGATAAGGTCAAAAGTGATAGGAGTTAGGCCATTCGGCCCATCAAGTCTACTCCGCCATTCAATTATGGCTGATCTATCTCTCCCTCCTAACCCCATTCTCCTGCCTTCTCCCCATAACCTCCGACATGCGTGTATGTATATGTGTGTATATATATATATATATGTATATGTATATATGTGTGTATGTATATGTGTATATATATGTGTGTATGTATATATGTGTGTATGTATATATGTGTGTGTATGTATATATATGTGTATATATATATGTGTATGTATATATGTGTGTATGTATATATGTGTGTATGTATATATGTGTGTGTATGTATATATGTGTGTATATATATATGTGTATGTATATATGTGTGTATGTATATATGTGTGTATGTATATGTATGTGTATGTATATATATATATATATGTGTATGTATATATGTACTAATCAAGAATCTATCTATCTCTGCCTTAAAAAATATCCACTGACTTGTGGCCTCCACAGCCGTCTGTGGCAAAGAATCCCACAGATTCACCACCCTCTAAGTAAAGAAATTCCTCCTCATCTCCTTCCTAAGAGAAAATCCTTTAATTCTGAGGCTGTGACCTCTAGTCCTGGACTCTCCCACTAGTGGAAACATCCTCTCCACATCCACTCTATCCAAGCCTTTCACTATTCGGTAACGTTTCTATGAGGTCCCCCCCCCTCATTCTTCTAAACTCCAGCAAGTACCAGGCCCAGGTTAACCCACTATGATGATCAGCCATTTTACGACTGAGATGAGAAAAACATTTTTCACACAGAGAGTAGTGAATCTGTGGAATTCTCTGCCACAGAAGGTAGTTGAGGCCAGTTCATTGGCTATATTTAAGAGGGAGTTAGATGTGGCCCTTGTGGCTAAAGGGATCAGGGGGTATGGAGAGAAGGCAGGTACGGGATACTGAGTTGGGTGATCAGCCATGATCATATTGAATGGCGGTGCAGGCTCGAAGGGCTGAATGGGGCCTACTCCAGCACCTATTTTCTATGTTTCTATGTTTCTATTCCTGGGATCATTCTTGTAAAACCTCCTCTGGACCCCTCTCCAGAGCCAGCACACCCTTCCTCAGATATGGGGCTCAAAACTGCCCACAATAGTCCAAATGCTGCCTGACCAGCGCCTTATAGAGCCTCAGCGTTACATCCCTGCTTTTGTATACAAGCTCTCTTGAAATAAATGTTAGCATTGAGTTTAAGAAAGAAGACTTTCGAAAGGACCTGGAGGAATTTTAATAAGGAACATTGCTCACTTAGTTCTAGATACATGACCCAGATTTGTGGATGTGGAATGGAAGTTCGTAACCATTACCTTACCAATAGTAATGGTGGGTAATGGGTAATGGTGGATGGCTGTTTATCGGGTTGGAGGCAGGTGACTAGTGGGGTGCCTCAGGGATCTGTGTTGGGTCCTTTGTTGTTTGTCATGTACATCAATGATCTGGATGAAGGTGTGGTAAATTGGATTAGTAAGTATGCAGATGATACCAAGATAGGGGGTGTTGTGGATAATGAAGAGGATTTCCAAAGTCTACAGAGTGATTTAGGCCATTTTAAAACATGGGCTGAAAGATGGCAGATGGAGTTTAATGCTGATAAATGTGAGGTGCTACACCTTGGCAGGACAAATCAAAATAGGACGTACATGGTAAATGGTAGGGAATTGAAGAATACAGTTGAACAGAGGGATCTGGGTATAACCGTGCATAGTTCCTTGAAGGTGGAATCTCATATAGATAGGGTGGTAAAGAAAGCTTTTGGTATGCTAGCCTTTATAAATCAGAGCATTGAGTATAGAAGCTGGGATGTGATGTTAAAATTGTACAAGGCATTGGTGAGACCAAATCTGGAGTATGGTGTACAATTTTAGTCGCCCAATTATAGGAAGGATGTCAACAAAATAGAGAGAGTACAGAGGAGATTTACTAGAATGTTGCCTGGGTTTCAACAACTAAGTTACAGAGATAGGTTGAATAAGTTAGGTCTTTATTCTCTGGAGCGCAGAAGGTTGAGGGGGGACTTGATAGAGGTCTTTAAAATGATGAGAGGGAGACAGAGTTGATGTGGACAAGCTTTTCCCACTGAGAATAGGGAAGATTCAAACAAGAGGACATGACTTCAGAATTAAGGGACAGAAGTTTAGGGGGAATAAGAGGGGGAACTTCTTTACGCAGAGAGTGGTGGCGGTGTGGAATGAGCTTCCAGTGGAAGTGGTGGAGGCAGGTTCATTGGTATCATTTAAAAATAAATTGGATAGGCATATGGATGAGAAGGGAATGGAGGGTTATGGTATGAGTGCAGGCAGGTGGGACTAAGGGGGAAAAAAAAGTTGTTCGGCACGGACTTGTAGGGCCGAGATGGCCTGTTTCCGTGCTGTAATTGTTATATGGTTATATGGTTAACAGTGGGGGGAGTCCAGAACTAGGGGTCACAAAGTTTCAGAATAAAGGGAAGGCCATTTAGGACTGAGATGAGGAAAAACCTTTTCACCCAGAGAGTTGGAATTCTCTGCCACAGAAGGCAGTGGAGGCCAATTCACTGGATGTTTTCAAGAGAGAGTTAGATTTAGCTCTTCGGGCTAACGGAATCAAGGGATATGGGGAGAAAGCAGGAGCGGGGTACTGATTCTGGGTGATCAGCCATGACCATATTGAATGGCGGTGCTGGCTGGAAGGGCCGAATGGCCTACTCCTGCACCCATGTTTCTAAGCAGTGAGGGGAAGGGGAGGCCACAGGGTTGAGGTTGATGCCAAGCGGTAGTCAAGACAACAACCTTTCACTGTGTGGTCGGCACAGTGGTGCAGCGGTAGAGTTGCCGCCTTACAGCACTTGCCGCGCCGGAGACCCGGGTTCGATCCCGACTACGGGTGCTGTCTGTACGCAGTTTGTACGTTCTCCCCGTGACCTGCGTGGGTTTTATCCGAGATCTTCGGTTTCCTCCCGCACTCCAAAGACGTGCAGGTTTGTAGGTTAATTGGCTTCTGTAAAAATTGTAAATTGTTCCCTAGTGTGTGTAGGATAGTGTTAGTGTGCGGGGATCGCTGGTCGGCACGGACTCGGTGGGCCGAAGGGCCTGTTTCCGCGTTGTATCTCCAAACTAAACCATATAACCATATAACAATTACAGCACGGAAACAGGCCATCTCGGCCCTACAAGTCCGTGCCGAACACATTATTTTTTCCCCTTAGTCCCACCTGCCTGCACTCATACCATAACCCTCCATTCCCTTCTCATCCATATGCCTATCAAATTTATTTTTAAATGATACCAATGAACCTGCCTCCACCACTTCCACTGGAAGCTCATTCCACACCGCTACCACTCTCTGAGTAAAGAAGTTCCCCCTCATATTACCCCTAAACTTCTGTCCCTGAATTCTGAAGTCATGTCCTCATGCACCTCACATTTATCAGCATTAAACTCCATCTGCCATCTTTCAGCCCATTTTTCCAAATGGCCTAAATTACTCCGTAGACTTTGGAAATCCTCTTCATTGGAACCTTAAACCTTAAAGCTCTGCCTTCTATTGTTGGACATTTCCAGCCTGGGGAAAAACATTCTGACTGCCGACCTTATCTATTCCTCTTATAAACATGTGAAGTTCCATCAGGCCTGCCCTCAGTCTTGAATGCAACTGTTCCCAAACCGTGTAGGGAATTGAAGAATGTAGGTGAACAGAGGGATCTGGGAATAACTGTGCACAGTTCCCTGAAAGTGGAATCTCGTGTAGATAGCTTTTGGTGTGCTGGCCTATATATATCAGAGCATTGAGTATAGAAGTTGGGATGTAATGTTAAAATTGTACAAGGCATTGGTGAGGCCAAATCTGGAGTATGGTGTACAATTTTGTGCAAATGGTGTACAATTTTGGTCGCCCAATTATAGGAAGGATGTCAACAAAATAGAGAGAGTACAGAGGTGATTTACTAGAATGTTGCCTGGGTTTCAACAACTAAGTTACAGAGAAAGGTTGAACAAGTTAGGGCTTTATTCTTTGGAGTGCAGAAGGTTAAGGGGGGACTTGATAGAGGTTTTTAAAATGATGAGAGGGATAGACAGAGTTGACGTGGAAAAGCTTTTCCCACTGAGAATAGGGAAGATTCAAACAAGAGGACATGACTTGAGAATTAAGGGACAGAAGTTTAGGGGTAACATGAGGGGGAACTTCTTTACTCAGAGAGTGGTGGCGGTGTGGAATGAGCTTCCAGTGGAAGTGGTGGAGGCAGGTTCATTGGTATCATTTAAAAATAAATTGGATAGGCATATGGATGAGAAGGGAATGGAGGTTTATGGTATGAGTGCAGGCAGGTGGGACTAAGGGGAAAAAAAATTTGTTCGGCACGGACTTGTAGGGTCGAGATGGCCTGTTTCCGTGCTGTAATTGTTATATGGTTATATTGTTATATGGTTATATGGTAATTGGCTTGGTGTAACTGTAAGTAAGTTTATTGGCCAAGTATTCACATACAAGGAATTTGCCTTGGTGCTCCGCCCACAAGTAACAACATGACATACAGTGCCACTTACAAATGACTCAGAAAACACTAAACATACAAGATTTTTTTTTTTTTATAGAATATATTGGATAAAAAAATTTTTATTTCTTTTGTGTATTTTGACAGTTTATTTCTTTTTTATATTTTTCTGCGTTTTACAAGATGATGTTCAAAGAGTTTTTTCGTGTTATGGCTCTACTTGGTCGGGCTTCGTCTACGTCTGGGGTTGCCGTTTCGCTGGTGGTTTTATTCCAGCGTGCTATTTTGCGGTCTCGCTTGTATTTACTGTTTGTGAAGTAGTTTCGATGATCAGCTATATCAAAATGTGATCGTGGGATACTTTGGAGTGAGATAGATATGAGTATTCTTCTGTCGTACAGTGGAGTATGTCTGAAGCGTTATATATTCTCAATTGTCTTTTTGGTTTTTTTGTGTTCTGGTTTTATGGTGGATCATTGACTGTACTGTGTTATTTAAACAGATTTTATGCAGGAAAGATCTTGAATGTTGATTGTTGGTGCTGTTGTTGTGCTTAGTTTTATATGTTTTCTATTTTG
>NW_026575956.1:0-22591 GCF_028641065.1 Leucoraja erinaceus | reverse complement strand
AGAGCGTGAAGAGACAGATTAACTCAAACGACCTAAAAGAGAGCAGAGCAGGAGGCGTAGAGAAGATAGAAACATAGCACAAAACGGTAGCACGGAGTATGCCCATCTAAATCCTTCGGGCAGCCGTCCGAGCCTGCACCGCCATTCAATATACATGGCTGAATCATCCCAAACTCAGTGATCCTGTTACCAAATGCCCCTCTCTCTCCATATTCCCATGATCCCTGTTACGACCAACAAGGCCCCACACTCTAACCCCTCCTTAAATATATCCCATGAACTGGCCTCAACTACCTTCTGCGGCAGGAATTCCCGATGATTCAAACCCTGTACAACTGCAGTAAACCTCCCTGCTCCTATACTCAAATCCTTTTGCTATGAATGCTAACATACCATTCGCCTTCTCACTGCCTGCTGCACCCGTGCATGCCTACATTTCTTACCAGAAGGCTTTCGACAAGGTCCTACATAAGAGATTAGTATACAAATTTAAAGCACACGGCATTGGGGGTTCAGTATTGATGTGGATAGAGAACTGGGTGGCAAACAGGAAGCAAAGAGTAGGATTAAACGGGTCCTTTTCAAAATGGCGGCAGTGACTAGTGGGGTACCGCAAGGCTCAATGCTGGGACCCCAGCTATTTACAATATATATTAATGATCTGGATTAATGATCTACACCAGTCATTGAAAGTAGGCATGCAGGTGCAGCAGGCAGTGAAGAAAGCCAATGGTATATTAGCTTTCATAGCAAAAGGATTTGAGTATAGGAGCAGGGAGGTTCTACTGCAGTTGTACAGGGTCTTAGTGAGACCACACCTGGAGTATTGCGTACAGTTTTGGTCTCCAAATGTGAGGAAGGACATTATTGCCATAGAGGGAGTGCAGAGAAGGTTCACCAGATTGATTCCTGGGATGTCAGGACTGTCTTATGAAGAAAGACTGGATAGACTTGGTTTATACTCTCTAGAATTTAGGAGATTGAGAGAGGATGTTATAGAAACTTACAAAATTCTTAAGGGGTTGAACAGGCTAGATGCAGGAAGATTGTTCCCGATGTTGGGGAAGTCCAGGACAAGGGGTCACAGCTTAAGGATAAGGGGGAAATCCTTTAAAACCGAGATGGGAAAAACTTTTTTCACACAGAGTGTGGTGAATCTCTGGAACTCTCTGCCACAGAGGGTAGTTGAGGCCAGTTCATTGGCTATATTTAAGAGGGAGTTAGATGTGGCTAAGGGGATCAGAGGGTATGGAGAGAAGGCAGGTACGGGATACTGAGTTGGATGATCAGCCATGATCATATTGAATGGGCTTGAAGGGCCGAATAGCCTACTTCTGCGCCTAATTTCTATGTTTCTATGTATACCATGACACCCAGGTCTCGTTGCATCTCCCCCTTTCCTAATCAGCCACCATTCAGATAATAGTCTACTTTCCTATTTTTGCCACCAAAGTGGATAACCTCACATTTATCCACATTATACTGCATCTGCCATGCATTTGCCCACTCACCCAGCCTATCCAAGTCACCTTACAGCCTCCTCGCATCCTCCACACAGCTAACACTGCCCCCCAGCTTCGTGTCATCCGCAAACTTGGAGATGTTGCATTCAATTCCCTCGTCCACATCATTAATATATATTGTAAATAGCTGGGGTCCCAGCACTGAGCCTTGCGGTACGCCACTAGTCACTGCCTGCCATTGTGAAAAGGACCCGTTTGCTCCTACTCTTTGCAGAGAGAGAGAGAGAGAGAGACACACACACAGAGGGACACGGGGGAGACAGAGGGGGAGAAGGAGAGAGAGAGAGAGAGAGAGAGAGAGCGTGTGGAGCGTGGAGGCAGAGAGCTGAGATGGAGGGACAGGAATAAGGGGAGAGAGTCGGAGAAAGAGAGTGGGGAGGGTGTGGAGAGAGTGAGTGTGAGAGGAGGGGGAGAGAGCGGAGTGAGGAGGTGAGAAGGGTCAAGAGAGTTTACTGTCATTTCTCCCAGACAGAACAATGAAATTCTTACTTGCTGCAGCACAACAGAATCTGTAAACATAATAAATAATATAACAGAAACTTAGAGAAAAAAGAACAAACAATAAGTGCAATAATAATAACAATAGTCTATTGTAGTTCAGAGTTTATGAGGTTGTAGTGTTTATGTACTATATTTACATGTTCACATGTTCTGTTGTGCTGCACCAAGTAAGAATTTAATTGTCCCATCCGGGACATAGGACAATAAAAGGGTGACCTGGACAGGTTGAGTGAATGGGCAGATGCGTGGCAGATGCAGTTTAATGTAGATAAATGTAAGGTTATCCACTTTGGCGGCAAAAACAAGGGGGCAGATTATTATCTCAATGGGGTTAGGTTAGGTAAGGGGGAGGTGCAGCGAGACCTGGGTGTCCTTGTACACCGGTCACTGAAAGTTGGCGTGCAGGTACAGCAGGCAGTGAAGAAAGCTAATGGAATGTTGGCCTTCATAACAAGAGGATTTCAGTATAGGAGTAAAGAGGTTCTTCTGCTGTTGTATAGGGCTCTGGTGAGACCACATCTGGAGTATAGTGTACAGTTTTGGTCTCCCAATTTGAGGAAGGACATCCTTGTGATTGAGGCAGTGTAGGTTCACGAGATTGATCCCTGGGATGGCGGAACTGTCATAGAAGTATAGAAACATAAAATAGGTGCAGGAGTAGGCCATCCGGCCCTTCGAGCCTGCACTGCCATTCGATATGATCATGGCTCATCATCCAACTCAGTATCCCATCCCTGCCTTTTCTCCATACCCCCTGATCCCTTTAGCCACAAAGGCCACATCGAACTCCCTCTTAAATATAGCCAATGGACTGGCCTCAACTCCCTTCTGTGGCAGAGAATTCCAGAGATTCACCACTCTCTGTGTAAAAAATTATTTTCTCATCTCGTTCCTAAAAGACTTCCCTCTTATCCTTAAACTGTGACCCCTAGTTCTGGACTTCCCCAACATCGGGAATAATCTTCCTGCATCTAGCCTGTCCAACCCCTTAAGAATTTTGTAAGTTTCTATAAGTAAATCTTCTAATTTCTAGCGTGCACAAGCCGAGTGTATCCAGTCTTTCTTCATATGAAAGTCCTGCCATCCCAGGAATCAGTCTGGTGAACCTTCTCTGTACTCCCCCTATGGCAAGAATGTCTTTCCATGTCATATGAGGAAAGATTGAAAAGACTAGGCTTGTATTCACTGGAGTTTAGAAGGATGAGGGGGGGGGGCTATCTTATAGAAACATATAAAATTACAAAACGACTGGACAAGCTAGATGCAGGAAAAATGTTCCCAATGTTCGGTGAGTCCAGAACCAGGGGCCACACATTCTTAGAATAAAGGGGAGGTCATTTAAGACTGAGGTGAGAAAAAACGTTTTCACCCAGAGAGTTGTGAATTTGTGGAATTCCCTGCCACAGAGGGCAGTGGAGGCCAAATCACTGGAGGGAATGAAGAGAGAGTTAGATAGAGCTCTAGGGGCTAGTGGAGTCAAGGGATATGGGGAGAAGGCAGGCACGGGTTATTGATAGGGGACGATCAGCCATGATCACAATGAAATGGCGGTGCTGGCTCAAAGGGCCGAATGGTCTCCTGCACCTATTTTATATGTTTCTAATAAGAGGAGAGGGTCAGAGAGAGGGAGTGGGGAGGGGTGCAGCGTGAAAGAGTCAGGAGGGGTGAGAGAAGAGAGAGAGAGAGAGAGTGGGGGGGGGGGGGGGGAGGCGGAGAGGGGCAGGAATAAGGGGAGAGTCAGAGACAGGAGGGGGTGGGGAGGGGGGGAGAGTCAGGGGGTTGGAAAAAGGGTGAAGTGAGTAGCGGGGAGAAGCAGGGAGCAAAGGGAGGGGGGGGTTCAAGGGGAAGTGGGTTTGTTGCCGAGGGGGATGATTGGGGGGGGGTGGCAGGGAACGGGGGGAGAGAGAGGGGGGTCAAGTGAGTCAAGGGGTAGGGAGCCTGGTGGGGGTTCACGTTGTTTGGGGGTGGGGAGGAGGGAGGAGGGAGCAAAGGGGGGTAAGGAGCAGTAGGCGGAAGGGGTAAGGGGCAGGGAGCCACAGGGAGGAGGTCACATTGTTTGGGGGTGGGGAGCATGTTGCAGTTTAGGAAGTCAAACCAGGGCAGGATCTTCACTGTGAATGGCGGGGTGCTGGGGGAATGTGTGGAGCCGAGGGATCTAGAAGTGCAGATACGAGTTGGGCCGAAGGACCTCTTTCCACGCTGTGTCACTCGATGACTATTATGACCAAGTGCTGGAGCAACTCAGCGGGTCAGGCAGCATCTGTGGAGAGAAGGAATGGGTGGCGTTTTGGGTCGACACCCTTCTTTGGTTTAGTTTAGTTTAGAGATGCATCGCGGAAACAACAGGTTTTTCGGCCCACGGAGTCCGCGCTGACCAGCGATCACCCCGTACACCAGCACTAACCCACGCACATTAGGGACAATTTAGCTATTTTGCGGAGGCCGATTAATCTACAACCCTTAACGTCTTTGAAATGTTGGAGGAAACTGGAACACCCGTAGTAAAAATCCACGCAGGGCAAGGGGAGAACGTACAAACTCCGCACAGACAGCTCCCGTAGTCAGGATCAGTCGCTGGTCTCTGGCGGTGAGGCAGCAGCTGTACCAGTGCGACAGTGTGCCGCGCTGAATTATATAACGGTTTCCTCCGCCATAAACACACTCAATATGTGCTCGTAATGTCCTGTTTGCCAGCTTGTTGACCCTCTGTGTTCCCCTCCTGCAGGGTTTAGGAGCCGTTGATGTGGACGGAGAGACAGGGACGTGAGCGGCCATTGAGGGTGCCGGTGAGCCCCCCATCTGCTCGGTGTGCGGGCTGAGCTTCGAGGGGCTGAGCTTCGGTGGAGGACCACATGACGGGGCACAACATGGAGAAGCGAAACATGGGAGTACACCCCTTCGTCTGCTCGGAGTGCAAAAAGAGTTTCAAGACGGCCATTGTCCTGGAGGCACACCGACGGATTCACACGGGCAAGAGGCCCCATGGCTGCTCCACATACGGCAAGAGCTTTACCCAGTTGTCGCGGTTGCGGGAGCACCAGTACGTACACAGCAGTGAGCGGCCCTTCACCTGCTCCGACTGCGGCAAAGGCTTCAAGTCGCCCAAGGACCTGAAGGTGCACCGGCGCCTGCACACTGCGGAGCGCCCTTACATCTGCAGCGACTGCGGCAAGGGCTACACCCAGTCCAGCAGCCTGCTGAAGCACCAGCGCACGCACACTGGCGAGCGCCCCTACACCTGTACCCAGTGCGGCAAGGGCTTCACCCAGTCCAGCAACCTGCTGAAGCACCAGCGCACCCACACCGGCGAGCGCCCCTACACCTGTGCCCAGTGCGGCAAGGGCTTCACCCAGTCCAGCAGCCTGCTGATGCACCAGCGCACCCACACCGGCGAGCGCCCCTACACCTGTGCCCAGTGCGGCAAGGGCTTCACCCACTCCAGCAGCCTGCTGGTGCACCACCAGCGCACCCACACCGGCGAGCGCCCCTACACCTGTGCCCAGTGCGGCAAGGGCTTCACCCACTCCAGCAGCCTGCTGCTGCACCAGCGCACCCACACCGGCGAGCGCCCCTACACCTGCGCCCAGTGTGGCAAGGGCTTCACCCAGTCTTGACTCGGCTGCTGTCCCACCAGCGGGTTCACGCCGGCGACCGCCCACCAGCGTCACCGTCTCCACGCCGGCGAGCGCCCTGCCATGGTCTCCCACACCCTGTCTCACCAGCGCGTGCACACCAGTGGCCCGCCCTACGACTGCCCGTACTGTGGTGAGTCGTTTGACAGCTCGCGGGGGTTGCGGCAGCATCAGCGGGCCCACGTCGGCGAGCAGCTGCTCCCACTGCGGGAAGAGAGCATGGGGGTGGCGTGAGCAACAGCGGAGTGAGACCCTTTGTGTGCGCTGAGTGTGGCAAGGGTTTCACCCGCATGTCCAGCCTGTGGCAGCACCGGCGTACCCACAGCGGTGAGCGTCCCTTCCCCTGCCCGTCCTGTGGAAAAGGCATCACAGGCCTTGACCACCTGCTGGAGCACCGGCGAGTCCACACCGGCCAGCGCCCCTTCACCTGCCCGCTCTGTGGCAAGGCCTTTGCCCGCTCCTCCAGCCTGCTGGCACACCGCCACGTGGATAGATAGGCGCTGTTTAGGTAAACACAAAATGCTGGAAGGAATGGGTAACGTTTCTGGTCGAGACCCTCCTCAGTCTCGACCCGAAATGTCACCCAGTCCTTCTCTCCAGAGATGCTGCCTGTCCCTCTGAGTTACTCCAGCATTTTGTGTGTTTTTTTGTAAACCAGCATCTGCAGTTCCTTGTTTTTAAACCATTCTGGTTAACCATCTCTGCACCTTCCCCAAAGCCTCCACATCAGTCCTGTAATGGAGTGACCAGAACTGTATGCAATACTCCAAATGCTACCTGACCAATGTCCCTTAAAGCTGCACATATACATTCCTCTCTCCTTATCTCACATCCTTTTATCTCCTTATTTTCCCTCGCCTCTGTCACTTACTTCACTCATCTGCCGATCACCCCCTCATCTGTTAACATAGTGTCAGTCTGAAGAAGGGTCCCGACCCGAAATGTCACCTATCCATGTTCTCCACAGATGCTGCCTGACCCAGACTGAGTTACTCCAGCACTCTGTGACACGTCACCTATCCATGTTCTCCACGGATGCTGCCTGACCCGCTGAGTTACTCCAGCACTTTGTGTTATAAACATAGAGTGATACAGTGTGGAAACAGGACCTTTGGCCCAACCTGCCCACTCCGACCAACATGTCCCGGCTGCACTAGTCTCACCTGCCTGCATTTGGTCCATATCCCTCCAAACTTGGCCTATCTATGTACCTGTCTATATCTGTTTTTTAAACGTTGGGATAGTCCCAGCCTCAACTACCTCCTCTGGCAGCTTCTGCAGTTTCTTGTGTCTCCCTCACCCATATCCACCTATCACTTCTGAAGAAGGGTCTTAACCTGAAACATCACCCATTCCTTCTCTCTAGAGATGCTGCCCGTCCCGCTGAGTTACTCCAGCATTTTGTATCCACCTATCACTTGCCAGGCTTTGTCCAGCCCCCATCTCTCTTTTCCAGCTTCCTCCCCCCACCCTCTCCAATCAGTCTGAAGAAGGGTCCTGACTCAAAACGTCGTCTGTCCATTCATGGAAACATAGACAATATGTGCAGGAGTAGGCGATTCGGCCCTTCGAGCCTGCACCGCCATTCAATATTCTCATGGCTGATCATCCAACTCCGTATCGCCGGCGAGCGCCCCTACACCTGCACCCAGTGCGGCAAGGGCTTCAACGACTCCAGCAGCTTGCTGGAACACCAGCGCACCCACACCCGCATGCGCCCCTATACCTGCGCCCAGTGCGGCAAGGGCTTCACCCGCTCCACCTTTCTGCTGTCCCACCAGCGGGTGCACGCCGGCGACCGTCGCGTCTCCACACATGCTGCCTGACCCGCTGAGTTACTCCAGCACTCTGAAACGTCACCTATCTGTTCCATACAGCCCAATGACATGAACACAAAATTCTCCAATTTGAGGAGACTCCCCTCATCCAAATGAAATCCTGAAGTCTGTCCCGACCCCAACTCTATTTTCCAGCTTCCCCCCCCCCCCCCCCCCCCCCCCCCCCCCCCCCCCCCCCCCCCCCCCCCCCCCCCCCCCCCCCCCCCATACCCTCCACGAGTCCATATAGAATGGTCCAGACCCGACACGTCGCCTGGCCATTCCCCTCCAAAGTGCCGGTAGAACTCAGCAGGTCAGCCATCCGTGGTGGGGAACGGATGGAGAAGTGTTCCTAATATAAGCCCTCCTTGGCCCTGTCGAGGAGCAGACAAGCAACAGTACCAGCATCTTCTCATTCATACTGTACCCAAGTGAAAATGCAAAAGTGAGCCAAGCTGCACACAGCCGACTGCTCACAGTACCAGCTGGCTTCCACTGGCTCAAACAATTAAAAGCATTTGAAAGTGGCTTTTTTAAAAGAAAGTTTTTTATTTATTTATTTTTTTATTTTATTAGAAGTAAGTACAGTCATATGGCACCAAAGTGCATAATATATATTTTCATAATACATTTTATGTACAACTTCTTTTTTTTTTGTTACATTGAAAAAAATTAGAATAAGAAAAATAAGTTAGATAGTAAAGGATAGAAAGATGTGAAATATATAGTGTGTGAAGAAAGAAAACGAGTAAATGAAGAAAGTTGAGAAAGAGAAAATAGAAAAAAGAAAATAAAATAAAAAAAAGGAGATCATTATTTATAATCTTGACCAACCCTCGTCCAGTCCTGAAACAGTTATTTTTTACAATTGTGTTGCACCATATGATTCCAAAAAAACGACGAATGGAGACCAACTCGTTATGAATTGGTCCGATTTATCATCAGGAGGAACTGCATTTCCTCAAGATGAGCGGTGTCCAACATACTTGCAATCCACATTTTAAGCGTTGGTATTGATGTACACTTCCAAAATTTAAGTATTAATTGTTTTGCCATTATTAAACCATAGTTAAAGAATAGATTTTGAGATGTGTTCAATTTATTCCCATCTTCCATTACGCCAAATATAATCATTTCATTATTAGGTTCCATTCTTGTCTTGAATAATTTTGTAAATATTTCAAAAAATATCATTCCAAAATCTATAAAGTTTTATGCAGGAAACTAAGGAGTGTGTTATAGTTGCCTTTTGGGCTAGACATTTATCACAAGTGGCGGATATATTTGGATAAAATTTGTTCAATCTTGTTTTTGAATAATATAATCTATGTACAATTTTAAATTGAATTAGATTATGTCTTACATTAATTGAACATTTGTGAATATATATCGTATTTTTCCCATGTAACCTTCGTGATTTTTATCATTAATTCCCGTTCCCACTCTTCTCTAAGTACCTCTGTCGATGGTAGGTCTATATTTAGAATACTATTATATAAATATGATATTAATTTTTGTGAGGCAGCTTCAATATTCATTGCTTCTTCCAATACTTCAGAGGTTATTTTTTGATATTCTTGTATATATTTTTTCATGAAATCGCAAATCTGAAGATATTTAAAATATTGGTTGTTTTTCAATTTAAATTTTAATTGTAATTGTTGGAATGATAGTAGGTTTCCCATTTCGTACATATCTTCGATGGCAAGAATAAACCGATGGCAAGAATTTTAACTAATAACATGTTATCTCAAAAATTTAAACTATCAAGGGGTAATAGGCAGGGATGTGCATTATCACCCCTGCTATTTGCCCTTATGATAGAACCCCTGGCTGAAAGTATAAGAATTCATCCGAATATTCAGGGCTATAATACCAGGGACTCAAAGAATAAAATCTCATTATATGCAGACGATAAACTTTTATGTATTACAAAGTCACAAACGAGCATACCAAATTGATTAAACTTAATAGAGGAATTTGGGTCTTTTTCTGGATATAGAATAAACTGGAATAAAAGTGAAATCATGACTAAAACCTCAAGAACCTACACACTTATTGAAGTTCCCCTTTAAAATCGCAACAGAAAAATTTAAAATATTTGGGTATTCAGATTACTAGAAAATATAAAGCATTATTCAACGCTAATTTCATACCTTTATTAAATAAACTTAATACGCTGATTAAATTTTGGAAAACACTTCCCTTATCACTATTAGGTAGAATAAATGCAATAAAAATGATCTTCCTACCACAATTACTATACCTATTTCAGTCTATATCGGTATATATACCAAAATATTTAAAAAAAAAATTAGACTCTAATATTACTAATTATATTTGGGACAATAGATCACATAGAATCACAAAAAAACACTTATGTAAACCAAAAGAGGTCGGGGGACTTTCACTTCCGAATTTTATGTATTACATAGAAACATAGAAATTAGGTGCAGGAGTAGGCCATTCGGCCCTTCGAGCCTGCACCGCCATTCAATATGATCATGGCTGATCATCCAACTCAGTATCCCGTACCTGCCTTCTCTCCATACCCTCTGATCCCCTTAGCCACAAGGGCCACATCTAACTCCCTCTTAAATATAGCCAATGAACTGGCCTCAACTACCCTCTGTGGCAGAGAGTTCCAGAGATTCACCACTCTCTGTGTGAAAAATGTTCTTCTCATCTCGGGCAGTGCATTACTTCTCATTACTGGGCAGTGCATATTAAGAATATGATTTATTGGTTGGATAGTTGTACCCAACAGAGAATGGATAAAAATGGAGAAGGAGGATTGCCATCCTTGTAATATAGGAACGATCCTCTTCTCCCCCAAAAAACTGAATAACACAATATATAAGAAGAACCCAATTATATATGGTACAATAAGAATTTGGAAACAAATAAAATTATCTTTAAAATTAAGAAATCTATCATTGTTAATGCCAATAGCGAATAACCCTTTATTTAAACCGTCTCTTATTGATAAGACATATAGCCAATGGGAAAGTCTTGGAATTAGGATCGGGGATATGTAAAAGAAAGTCTTGACGCATTTGTGCCTTGCCTAACAAATGAAGCACGTTTTTCCTGACCTGACTGTTCTTCGGAATTCATGTTGTGTTATCAATAATGAAAGAAAATGCCAACCTTCTCAGGAAATGATGATGATGGCGGGACTGACATATGTTGAAAGAATGGGTCGACTGGGTTTGTATTCAATGGAATTCAGAAGGATGAGCGGGTATCTTATAGAATCGTATAAAATTAGTGAGGGATTGGACAGGGTAGATGCAGGAAACATGTTCCCCATGTTGGGGGAGTCCAGAACTGTTGAGGTCCATTTCTTAAAACAGTCAACTCACAATAAGTTAGATCAACCAACACAAGCTTTACTGATCATTTAGCCGGCGAGAGTGCCAGGTGATACGAAGTCAAGTATGCAACACATACTTAACACTCCTGGGCCATCACTCTAATGAACAAAGATATACAGCATCTTTTTTATAGTATTTTGGAAACGTAGTCACATGTCTATACATAGTTGGAGCAATGATGTCTAACACATCAATCCCAGAGTATACCCATTCAAAGCATTCTTGACACTGACATAATACTCCTCATGCTATGGTTATTTTGATCACAAACTTTAGTTACAAACCCCCAAACAACAGGAACTTAGTCAAAGGTCTATCATCTGCAGTACCTTCTTAAACAATGTTTAAGGATCTGTATCAATTACCCACAGAAGTTCCTGGTTACAGAGACCCAACTCCAAAGGAAACACATCTTCTCTCAAGGCTTCTGTTGACAGAAGCCAGCACCTTCTCAGGAAACACATCCTCTCCCACTGCTGTCAATATTTTTTGATTGGGCACAACAGGAAGCAGCTTGGATGCAGTTTGAATGCTGGCCTCCAATTTCACCCAGCTCATCTACAGCACAGAATTACAAAGTTTCAGAACCCAAAACCCAAAGAAGCCAAATTAATCTTTACTTAATAAAACAACTTACGTTACAATTAATTATATAACTAGGATATTATCAGAAACTGGGGCCACCATTTAAGAATAACGGGCAGGTTGTATAGGACTGAGATGAGGAAAAACGTTTTCACGAAAAACGAGAGTTGTGAATCTGTGGAATTCCCTGCCACAGAAAACAGTGGAGGCCAATTCACTGGATGTTTTCAAGAGAGTTAGTTCAATCCATATTTACTGTCACATGCACCAATTACAGTGATATTTGAATTACATACAGCCATATTAATTAAAAAGGAACAAGATATCTGAATGGTGGCCGATTAGGAAAAGGGGAGATGCAACGAGACCTGGGTGTCATAATGATGAATAGAAATTCTGAATCAATGTTATAAGATTGTTCTGAAAGACAAAATGGTTGGCCAGGTAGACTGAAACAAAGGACATAAGATGGCTGCTGACCAGAATTGCTGGAACCGGCTGCAATTAAGGAATACACACTGTCTTGCAATTACTGTGTAGTCATGAATAAAGGATCACAGGCCCAGTCTGACAAGATTGAGGAATACACAACCTCCCCCCCTAGCCAGAAAGACTAAGGAATGTACTGGTCTGAGATTATGTGTGGTTCCTCTAACATCCCCTTATATGTACATACTTGGTTTCCTGTATTCTTCCAACGTGTTGGTTCTTTGATCGGGGGAATGTGGGAGGTGCTAAACGGTGGCATTAACATATAAAGAGCCTTGCAATTAAGGGCAGGCAGCTTGACTCTTTGCCAGGTTGTAACCTGTGTGGAGACTCCTGCTCAATAAAACGTACGTTTAAAGCAACCCTGGTGCCTGGTCGATTATTGTCGAAACAACCGATGTGAGAGAGAAACGTGAATCAACATTTGGTGTCAGAAGTGGGATGTCAACCAGCGACTGATCGAGCCGGCGAGTGAATCCACTGGGCGACGGGATCGATGTGAAGGGTGCGCAGCCAAGTGAGTAGATTTAGTTAAATCTCCTCTTGGTCCTTCCTCGTATCCCGGCGTAGCAGGGTAATTCGCTGACTTGCGTCAGTTGGTGGGACGACATCCGAACATTCCGGTTGTGGGCACGGGGATAGGGCCGTCTCGAGGATTATCCTAGTCTGATCGAGCGGATAAAACACCCCGTAGAGGGGGACCGTAGACGGTATATAAGAGGAGTGCACTGTGTATAGGAAGTTAACTAGTTGAAAGAGTTAACAAGTGTTGAGTGTTAACCGAGACCAAGTACCTCCGTACCCCACATAAAGTCTCACACTGAAAGTCCTCCTTTAAAGTGGACTCGCCCTGAGTTGAGATACGGAGGAACCCCCATATCTCCACAGAAAAACCCACTTAAAGTGGCCGAGTGAGATACGGAGGAACCAAGGCTCTAGGTTAACCCTGAAAGAGTAGCAAGTGTTAGCCGGAGCTCGGGGCTAGGTTAACCCTGAAAGAGTTAGCAAGTATTGATTGTTAACCGAGACCAAGGTACCCCCATATCTCACAGAAAGTCCACTTTAAAGTGGCCGAGTGAGATACGACGGAACCAGGGACTCACGGTTAAACCCTGAAATTTTGTTTGTGATATTTGTGTAATAAAGTTAACTAGTATTGAGGACGTTAACTGAGACCAAGGTACCCCCATATCTCACAGAAAGTCCGAGTGAGATACGACGGAACCAAGGACTTTAACCCTGAAAGTGGCCGAGTGAGAACTAGTACGGAGGAACCAAGGGCCCCTAGGTTTTAACCCTGAAAGAGTCTAGCAAGTATTGCAAGTATGTTAGCCGAGACCAAAGTACCTCCGTATCTCACAGAAAGTCCGCCTTAGACTGGTTGTTAAGAGAGGAAATCCTCCACGCGAAGGTCAGGAATTGAAGTGACCGAGTGAGATACGGAGGAACCAAGGACTCGCGGTTAACCCTGAAATATTGTGTGTAATAGTAATAAGTTTAAAAATGGGTAATGGTATGGACACCAGTTGTCACCCAGACCGGCCATCACATCAGCTATGTTTCTTGCATCCAGAAATGGAGGAGACCTTTAGGCGTATGTCGGGAGGACTCATTCATAAACTGGGGAAGGATGAATGGCCTGAAGGGGGTTCCAAGGATATGAGTGTGTTATCCAGAGCCCAAAGTGTAATATGGAGAACGGATAAAAAAAAATATATAAAAAGGCCATTCAGTTGTGGATCGATCATTATAACAAAGAAAAGGCACGGTCTTTAACGGCCAGTTGGCAGAGTAATGCCTTGAAACTAGGAATACCCCTGACCGAGGGGGGTCAGGAGAAGTCAGTGACAGTATTAAAACAGGAATGCAGGCATGCTAAAGAAAGTAAGGATCGTCAGGAGAGAGAGAGAGAAAATATGGCCAAGGTAGATAAAGACTTACGTAAGTCGGTGGCTGGCATAGATTTGGGAGGTGATGACGAGGAGGAGGTAGAGGATTATCCTTGGGGAGTCCGTGGAGCACCCCCGTTGAACCAGCCTGCCCCCGTTGACAGTCCTGTGTCCGCTGCTCCAAATCCTGCTACCCGATCCAAGATTAAAACTCGCTCTTCCCAGATACCAGTTTCCAAATCTCCCGTACCCTCGCTGAACCCCAGAGGACGGTCCCATTCAGGGGAGACCACCAGGACGACAGTTGTCCCTAGTGTCCCTAGTGCCCCCCCCGCAGGCCGACCCCCTCCATACTCACCTGGTGCCCCACAATCCACTGACTCCGTGGGAGGCAGAACTAAACTGAACCCCCGGAACAAAAACAAAAAGAATATGGCACAGCGGCGAACACAATCCCCCTCCAGCTCCACCTTTTCAACCTCCGACGATAATAACGAATGGGAGAGTGAAGGGGACACGGCATCTGAAGACAGAGACGAGAGAAGGGAGGAAGAGGCTAGAAGGGCTAGGAAGAAGAAGCACTACCCACGCGCAAGACAAATGCCAATGAGAACAGTCCCGAATCCCGCAGCTGCCGGAGTGGCCGTTGTAGCAGGAGGGCCCCCTGCGACCATCCAGGTGTATGCTCCGTGGAAACCAAACGATATGTTGATAATCCTGAATGGGGCACCAGACAAAGTCAAGTGCCCAGGACGATTTGTCGAGTTCATCGGCAACATGTTGGACGCCTACCAAGCCGTCTCTTTAGACGCCTGGAGTCTGGTCAGACAATCCCTGAATCGAACGCAGTGGGGCAAGTTCCTCGCCCAGCTGGGGTACAATAACCACGCTGCTATGGAAGCCGTGCACCCGGGAGTTGCCGGAGATGAACAGCGGAAGACCCTACTCCTGGCGGCCCTCGAAGCGACCCTGAGAAAACCTATTGACTTGCCCAAGGTACTGGATCAGAAACCCAAGCGAAATGAGGACCCCGAGGACTTCTTGGAAAGATTTAAGGATGTGTATGGCTCGCATGCTGGGGACCAGAACTTTAACACCGGTCAGCAATCTCCCCAGTTCTGTGCTACACTAATGCTCTGCTTGCCCGACGGCGTCGGTACCAGCGTTAAGACTAATAATCTAAATTGGACCGGCATGACCACCCCTGATATGTGCCGCGCCGTATGTGCATTATGGAAGAGAGGAGAAGCTGGGGATCCACCAGCAAAGGTAAAGACGGAATATGTTATCACCCGAGAGCAGCCGCCAAAACCCAAAGGACCTCCGCACGCGGAGACTCGAGGATACCAGAAGGAGCACCAGTCCTGCGTTCCGGTATGGATGGATAGCCAGCACAATACGTACCCTTTCCTTTGGGGACATCCGAACGGACCTAATGTCTCCCCGTACGGGCCACCATATGCACCCCGCGGAGGGAACAACCAGCGGCCATCTGGAGGAATAGGATGGGGACCAAGAAAACCCCTGATTTGTTATGAATGTGGAGGCAAAGGTCACGTACGCCGAGATTGTCCAAGCGATAATCAGCAAGGAGAAAGACGAGGAAGTGAGAGAGGACACCCAAACCAGGGACAATACGGACAGCCTGGACAGCAAGGCCAACAAGGACCCCGAGGAGGGTACCCAGGTCCCTCTCCCTCCTTCCAAGGAATACACCAAAACCCCTTTGAAAATTGACCACCAAAGATGCTGTCGATATCCCCCACAAGGAGGAATGACAGTATCCCGGAGCCACACCTGAAGATGACAGTTAATAATGAATCACACTCCTTCCTTGTTGATACCGGAGCAACTGTTTCATCAGTACAATGTTCCTTAGCCCTCCAGACTACTGGACAGCATGAAATGTTACAAGGCTTTGATGGAATTCCACACCCTTATCCCCTAACTGTACCAGTGCCTGTCCAATATGAAGGAATCCGCATTATGCACCAATTTGTGGTGACTAACAATCTGGACATTAATGTTTTGGGACGAGACCTACTTTGTCGACTACAGCTTCTGCTTGTATGTCAGCCGCATTCCATAGAGGTTGAACACGCTCAACATCGACAGTGCTATCAGCATCGAACACCCCAATGGTGGAGCCTGGACTTGGAGGACCAAGAACACCATGTCACACTTGCATATGATGCGAGTGGATCCAACTCGGAACTGGAGCAATTCTTTGGGCCCCATGAGGGCAGTCAGTGGACCATCACCGAGTTGGCTACCGTAACCGGTCGGGAAGGAGAAGCGTTGGCCGTGTCGATATCTATGTCCAACTGGAGGCAAAGTCCTGGCATCGCACCTCATCTTACGCTAAAAGTATACTTTCCATATACCGCCAAAGACCTCGGACCAATGGTTTTTCAGGCCTTGAAGGGATCAGATGAAAATACCCAAGGCCCCCAGCAAGTTACCTCCGACCTGTCCATTACCTATTCACCCACCCGACCTACTCAGGAGGGTACCTTGAGACACCATAAGGGCCGAGATATTGTGGAATTTACTGATCCGGAAGTATGGGCGGATGATCAGACTCAAGTAGGACTTACAAATGTTGAACCAGTCCTAGTGAAGGTCAAGCCCGGTGTAGCCATGCCATCTATACAACAATATCCCTTGAAAGTCCAGGCCGTACCCTGTATCGACGTGTTACTCAAAGGACTATTGAAGCAAGGTATCTTGATCACCTGCCAGTCCTGCTGCAACACACCAATTCTCGCAGTCCCAAAACCAGGAAAACCGAATCAGTATCGTCTAGTCCAGGACCTGCGGGCCATCAATGCCATAGTACAACCATTACATGCTCTTGTTCCTAACCCAGCACATATTCTTGCTACCATCCCGGCTAAAGCAACAGTCTTTGGATCGGTGGATCTCCAACATGCCTTTTTCTCGATTCCTTTACATCCGGACTGTCAGTACCTGTTTGCATTCACCTATAATGGACAACAGTACACATGGACCAGATTGCCACAGGGCTTTGTAAACTCACCGACCCTATTTTCTCGTTGTCTGCAGCAGCAATTACAAAACCTGCAGTTACCTGAGGGGTCTGCATTGATCCAGTACGTCGATGACCTTTTAGTGGCCAGTGAAACGGAGGAGCAGAATAGGGAAGCTATAATTTTGTTGTTGAACTTTGTAAAGACATTGGGATACGTTGTGTCCCCCTCCAAAGTACATGTTGGACAAAAGGAGGTGAAATTCCTCGGAGTCATAATCTCGGCAGAAGGCCGTCGGTTGGACGAGGGCCGCACAGACCCCATTTACAGAACAGCCCCCCCCACGTCAGCCAGGGGGAATGCGACAGTGGCTGGGAATGATCAACTACTGCCGTCAGTGGATTCCGAATGTGGCCCTGGACATAAAGCACCTGACCCCTTACACCAGTGAGGAAAGTACCTTTGTATTGTCAGGTGAAGCCTTGACAGCGTTCAATAATCTAAGAGAGGCCCTGCAGAAGGCTCCTGCGCTGGGGCGACCCCTGTATGATAGACCTTTTCAGCTCTATTGTACCGTCCTGGGTGAATGTGCCACTGCGGTTTTGACCCAGCTGCATGGGGATAAGCACCGACCAGTGGCGTATTATTCATCCAAGTTGGACCCTGTGGCACTGGGGTATCCCCATTGTACACAGGTTTTAACAATAGTCTTCAGTCGGCCGCCAACCTGACTCTCCAGCAGGACATTACCGTATATTCCTCCCACTCTGTGACCGCCCTACTGGGACAACTCCAGACCCAGCATTTGACCTCAGCCAGACAAAATAAATATGAGATCTACCTGTTGAATAATCCCAAGCTACAGTTCCGGCACTGCACCACTATCAACCCTGCTGCGTTTCTCTGCTCTCCTCCTGATCTCCTCGCTCCATGCGACCATAACTGCTTGGAGGCTATTCTCGCGGATACAAGTCCGCGCCCTGACCTTAGCGATCAACCTCTAGCCTCTCCAGATTTGATCCTCTATACTGATGGAAGTTCGTCCATCAACGAGCAGGGACGCCGTCTGTCAGGCTTTGCGGTAGTTAAGCAAGATGGAACCTTGCTGGATTGTGGCAGTTTTGACCCTCCGTTTTCAGCTCAGCAGGCCGAGTTGTTTGCCCTCACCCGAGCCTGTGTCCTCGCAGAGGGGCACTCCGTCAATATTTACACCGACTCCCGATACGCATTTGGAGTCGTTCACGATTTCGGACAGTTATGGAAAAACAGGGGATTCCTCACCTCGACGGGCCATAAGATTGCCAATCAGATCCTGGTCTCTGACCTGTTGAATGCTATCCTCCTGCCCTCTGCGGTAGCCGTAATCAAATGTGCGGCCCACACGACAGGAGAATCCCCAGTCCAAATCGGTAACAGGTTGGCTGACGATGCGGCTAAGTGTGCTTCACGCGGTAGATTTAAAGTGGTGGGTAGTATGATGAGGCAGGTGAAAAGCCTTTATATGGGCTCGTCTGAATCTGAGAAACCTATGCCAACCATAAATGATGTATTGCTCTTACAGGGGGACGCCTCTGCTAATGTTATAATGGAATGGGAGCAGCTGGGCTGTCGGAAGGCTGACTCTGGATTGTGGCTCACGCCGGCCGGACAGACCTGTATGACAGACCAGTTAGCGACCTGGGTCGTTGATTGCCTACATTTAGCCACTCACTGTGGGGCCACCTTGCTAGTAGACGCTCTCTTACAGGCATGGTGGCATCCTCGACTTAAGGTTTTGGCAGCCCAAACTAGTGCACGGTGCCTCACCTGTGCTACACACAACCCTGGTAAAGGAGTTGTCTGCCAGAGGCACGGGTCGTACTCCATTACCTACTGCTCCGTTTGAAACCTTGCAGATGGATTTTATTGATTTGCCTAAGTGTCAGTGTTATAAACATGTACTTGTTATTGTTGATGTGTTTTCTAGGTGGATTGAAGCCTTTCCAACCACTGATTGCACTGCCTCTACGGTGGTGTCTATTTTATTACGGCAGGTTGTTCCTCGTTTCGGGGTTCCAAACACCATCAGTTCGGATAACGGCCCTCACTTCATTGCCGCTATCAATAAAGATCACCCCGGGTTCTTATGTGTTGATTAAGAATTGGGTTCGTAAGGACACCCTTTCTCCTCGATGGTTGGGCCCCTTCCAGGTTCTCCTCACCACCCCCACCGCGGTAAAGGTAGAAGGACGATCGGCGTGGGTGCATCTGCACCATTGCAAAGTGGTTGGTGACACCAAGCAAAGGGGGGAGGTCCATTGCAAAGTGGTTGGTGACACCAAGCAAAGGGGGGAGGTCGAGGTCAGGGAGGGGGATCCAGTCCACGGGAAGCAGGGCACGAATTAATTTTGCCATGAGATTGCACGTTCTTTTTTTTCCTCCCTTGTCTTCCCAGATACGAAATAAATCGCTGAGATGAGGGTCTTCGTGGCATTAATATGTGTGGCGACCACTGCAGGGTTAATCGGTTTCGGCTGGAAATGGACAAAGACTGAATACGGACGGAACAAACGAGGAAAGAGAGGGGAACGAGAAAACTCCAATTTATTCATCCAGGCACACAACGAGCTATTCGGGAAGGGGCAGGTGGTTTGTTATCCACAAATGACATCAGTTACCTCCCTGTTTACCCCATCCCCTGCATGGGGCAGAACTGAACGACTGGTGAAGTGCCAGGAAAAAAAAACGGTCCCTGTTAAACCCGTCAGCATCAACTATGATAGGCTTCTCGCTCCACCGGCCAACTGCTTACCGCTCCCTAAGAACAATAACCACTCCTACGACATTTGCTACAATGGATCTAGGACGGCGTCAAGAGCACCGGCTAGGCCATGTAACTTCACCACCAATAATGACAACAGGCAATATGAAAATTGTTTTAGTAACCAAGGACACGGGTGTATAGTCATAAATGTTAAAAATAACCTCACTTGCGCTCTGCAAGGGCCCGTTCATGGCTCCACATGTAACCTTACCTATAATGGAGTCCAATGTCAGGTGTCTAAGGACTGTATCCCCGTAAATGCTGGATTTCAGTTGTTGTGTGGATGGGCCAACGGGACCCATCTGACAGTAGGATCCCATCACCTGCCAATCCCTAGTTATAGCAATGGGATCAGTGAAGCGTGGAGGGACTGGTCTGGAGGGGGAGAAGTCATTAATACCCGAAGGGGCTGTAATGGATCATTATATACGGAGGAAGGATATTACTTTTTCTTTAATGGGAAAGGAACCAATGTCCTAAAACCCCCTTTCCCCAAGAACGTGGCAGTTGGAGCATTGGTGCCAACCACAGTACCTTGTCCCGAGCAATGGACTAAACCCATGGCTCGGGTTCGTCGAAGGACAGTGTCAGCCGAGTTTTGCGCGCAATGGAGAAATCCAGGGGTTAGGGGAGCTACCCACGGACATGCCATTGGATGGGGATTATTAAGCATGCTAACCATGGGAGGAGTGGGTGGAGGTGAAGCAGCCAAAAACCGAAATTACCTTGTTTGTGGCCTGACAATTCTGGGCAATGCAACAACTGGAGCCTTGGAGGCAGTAAAAACCCAGATGGCCGAAATGAGGATGTTTTCCCTACAAAATAGATATGCGCTCGATTACTTATTGGCTAGAGAAGGGGGGACCTGTACCGTCATAAAAGGGAAATGTATGATGGGGGTTCAAGACCGGACTAGCAACATCACACAACACCAGAAAGAGATTACCACCTTTTTGGATGGAATAAATGAAAACCAGGGATGGGGGAATTGGGGATTAGGGGGAGTATACAACTGGATCATCAGCATTGCCATCTATGCTGCTATAGTAGTTACTTGCTTATTTGTGGGGATTGCTATTGTAAAGTGTATCATAGCCCGATTAATGGTGGCTTTATCGGGTTTGGGGACCACCCCCGAGGAAGCTAAAAGTTCTGTACGAATGATGATCTTACAGCGTGAGCAGGAGAGACTGTTACCATTCCCCAACGACAGCGAAAACGATGAAGTGAGTGAGGAAGGAGAATTGGGGGATAAAGGTCAGACGGTCCAAGAAGCCTTGGCCAGGGAACTAGAAGGTTACGAGATTCGGCGAATGGGACTTTTAAATGGACTATGAGTGTTGCCATAAGAATGGCAAAAGGGGGGAATGATGAATAGAAATTCTGAATCAATGTTATAAGATTGTTCTGAAAGACAAAATGGTTGGCCAGGTAGACTGAAACAAAGGACATAAGATGGCTGCTGACCAGACTTGCTGGAACCGGCTGCAATTAAGGAAATCACAATGTCTTGCAATTACTGTGTAGTCATGAATAAAGGATCACAGGCCCAGTCTGACAAGATTGAGGAATACACAACCCCCCCCTAGCCAGAAAGACTAAGGAATGTACTGGTCTGAGATTATGCGTGGTTCCTCTAACATCCCCTTATATGGACATACTTGGTTTCCTGTATTCTCCCAACGTGTTGGTCCTTTGATCAACATTTTGCCCAAATCTCCAAGTCCAGGCTCCACCATTGGGGTGTTCGATGCTGATAGCACTGTCGATGTTGAGCGTGTTCAACCTCTATGGAATGCGGCTGACATACAAGCAGAAGCTGTAGTCGACAAAGTAGGTCTCGTCCCAAAACATTAATGTCCAGATTGTTAGTCACCACAAATTGGTGCATAATGCGGATTCCTTCATATTGGACAGGCACTGGTACAGTTAGGGGATAAGGGTGTGGAATTCCACCAAAGCCTTGTAACATTTCATGCTGTCCAGTAGTCTGGAGGGCTAAGGAACATTGTACTGATGAAACAGTTGCTCCGGTATCAACAAGGAAGGAGTGTGATTCATTATTAACTGTCATCTTCAGGTGTGGCTCCGGGATACTGTCATTCCTCCTTGTGGGGGATATCGACAGCATCTTTGGTGGTCAATTTTCAAAGGGGTTTTGGTGTATTCCTTGGAAGGAGGGAGAGGGACCTGGGTACCCTCCTCGGGGTCCTTGTTGGCCTTGCTGTCCAGGCTGTCCGTATTGTCCCTGGTTTGGGTGTCCTCTCTCCCAAAATGTTGATTCACGTTTCTCTCTCACATCGGTTGTTTCGACAATAATCGACCAGGCACCAGGGTTGCTTTAAACGTACGTTTTATTGAGCAGGAATCTCCACACAGGTTACAACCTGGCAAAGAGTCAAGCTGCCTGCCCTTAATTGCAAGGCTCTTTATATGTTAATGCCACCGTTTAGCACCTCCCACATTCCCCCCGATCAAAGGACCAACACGTTGGGAGAATACAGGAAACCAAGTATGTCCATATAAGGGGATGTTAGAGGAACCACGCATAATCTCAGACCAGTACATTCCTTAGTCTTTCTGGCTAGGGGGGGGTTGTGTATTCCTCAATCTTGTCAGACTGGGCCTGTGATCCTTTATTCATGACTACACAGTAATTGCAAGACATTGTGATTTCCTTAATTGCAGCCGGTTCCAGCAAGTCTGGTCAGCAGCCATCTTATGTCCTTTGTTTCAGTCTACCTGGCCAACCATTTTGTCTTTCAGAACAATCTTATAACATTGATTCAGAATTTCTATTCATCACACCCACCACCTTTTGTGTGTAAACGTTACCCTTCGGATTACTATTAAATCTTTTCCCTTTCACCTTGAACATGTGTCCTCTGATCCTCGATTCCCCTACTCTGGGCAAGAAACTGTGCGTCTACCCGATCTATTCCTCTCATGATTTTGTATACCTTTGTGAGACACGACCTCCCACGC
>NW_026575955.1:0-22600 GCF_028641065.1 Leucoraja erinaceus | reverse complement strand
AATTCAAGTGCAGTTTTATGCTATTTCAAGCAGGCTTCAAGTCCAACAATTTCAAGTGCATATTCATGCCACTTCAAGCAGGGTGCAAGGCCACCAATTTCAAGTGCAGTTTCATGCTGTTTCAAGATGGGAGCAAGGCCAACAATTTCAAGTGCATATTCATGCCACTTCAAGCAGGGTGCAAGGCCACCAAATTCAAGTGCAGTTTCATGCTGTTTCAAGATGGGTGCAAGGCCACCAAATTCAAGTGCAGTTCCACACCAACTCTCTATGCAAGGTGCAAAACCACCAAATTCAAGTGCAGTTTCATGCTGTTTCAAGATGGGTGCAAGGCCACCAAATTCAAGTGCAGTTTCACACCACCGCAAGCAAGGTGCAAAACCACCAAATTCAAGTGCAGTTTCACACCACCGCAAGCAAGGTGCAAAACCACCAAATTCAAGTGCAGTTTCATGCTGTTTCAAGATGGGTGCAAGGCCACCAAATTCAAGTGCAGTTTTCACACCACCGCAAGCAAGGTGCAAAACCACCAAATTCAAGTGCAGTTTCATGCTACTTCAAGCAGGGTGCTAGGTCACCAAATTCAAGTGCAGTTTCATGCCACTTCAAGCAGGGTGCAAGGCCACCAAATTCAAGTGCATTTTCATACCACTTCAAGCAGGTTTGAAGGCCACAAATTCAAGTGCATTTTCATACCACTTCAAGCAGGGTGCACGGCCCCCAAATTCAAGTGCAGTGTCATACCTTTCAAGCAGGGTGCAGCCACCAAATTCAAATCCAGTTTAATACCATTTCATGCAGGGTGCAAGGCCACCAAATTCAAATGCAGTTCCATACCATTTCATGCAGGGTGCAAGGCCACCACATTCAAGTGCAGTTTCATACCATTTCAAGCAGGGTGAATCCACCATAAAACCACCATAACACCACATAAAACACCACAAAACACCACACTCACTATTCAGCAGACATTCAGTGTGTTCAGTTGACTCATAGCTCAGACAGAGTCGTGACGTCTCCCTCCCCCATCTTGCAGTCAAGCCACACCCACACTTCCAGGTTTATAATCCTCTGCACCTGATGAGCGAAGGGGCGCTGAGCAAGATGACCAAAAAAATCACAACCGTAAGTGGTAGCGTTTTACCTAAAATCAATATACAGTGCAAACAGGAAGTTGCCTCTTTAAACCACCAACCATTTGCTGTGCTTTATGTGAAACCAAACACATTAATTGCACTTAAGGTCAGTAAAGCCACACTCACAATTTAGTAGGCATGTGTTCAGTGTTATTCTCAGCTCAGATTGAGAGACGTGACCCTCTTGCTTCCCCCATCTTGCAGAGACTGACAGGGCTCAACACTTCCGGATTTTATAGACCCTCCGGAAGGGGCGTGGCCTTCAGGAGAGAGAATCTCAACATGTTTTAAACATTAACCATATAAACCATATAACAATTACAGCACGGAAACGGGCCATCTCGACCCTTCTAGTCCGTGCCGAACACATAATCTCCCCTAGTCCCATATACCTGTGCTCAGACCATAACCCTCCATTTCCTTCCCATCCATATCTATCCAATTTATTTTTAAATGATAAAAACGAACCTGCCTCCACCACCTTCACTGGAAGCTCATTCCACACAGCTACCACTCTCTGAGTAAAGAAGTTCCCCCTCATGTTACCCCTAAACTTCAGTCCCTTAATTCTCATGTCATGTCCCCTTAATGACTCTTTTATTTTTCATCGAAAACCCTCTTGTCCTGCGCAGCAGACGGGAACTCTGAGCGAGGTGGCCAAAAATGACAGCCGAAAATGACAGCGATTTTTCTAAAATCAATATGCTGAAAAATAGGAAGTGTTCAAGATCAGACCTTTAGTTATATAGATTAAACTAAACTAACATTTGAGACCCGCTATCCCCCATCTCTATATCGCCATATAGCTCTACCCCCTCTCACTCTTTCTCTTTCCTTCTGCTCACTCTTTCTTTCCCCTCTCTCCCCGTCTCTCCTTCTTCTTTCCCTCTCTATATTTCTCTCCACTATGTCTCCCCTCCTGACCATTCTCTCTCTCTCTCCACCTCTCTCTCGTTCCCCATTTTCTCTCGCCCCCCTCTCTCTGATCTTAAACACCACCAGCAATCCAGTGTAGATGTTGACCATGAAGGGGACGCTGGGTATGGGAGAGGATTTGGGATTTTTTGTGGATTCGGGGAGTAAACGGTGTATTGATTGTGGATGAACAGCACAGGGCACTAATTATGCATGATTAGCCATGATCAAATTAAATGCCGGTGCTGGCTCAAAGGGCCAGATGACCCACTCCTGAGCCTGTTGCCTTTACGCTATTGTCTATTGTCTACTGAAATGGCCACTTTCCCTCCCTCCGCTGGAAACAGGAGGCAAAAGCCGGTCATCTTAAAACAGGGTCGAAACTCTCGTCCTCCTCTCCCTGATTAACATTTTCCCTTTTTACTTCAGAGATACCGCGTGGAAACAGGCCCTTCAGCTATCCGAGTCCGCGTCAACCAGCCATACACTCCCCTCCCTCTATCTTACCCCTCTCGCTCACTCCCCCTCTCTATCTCCCCCCAACTCTCTATCCCCTTGTCTCTTCCCTCTTTTACTGTACGTCTCTCTGTACCCCTCTCTCTCCCACCACTCTCCTTGTCTCTCTCCCCTCTCTCTCCCCTTTCACTATCTCTCTCCCTCTTTCTCTCTCCCATCTCTCTCCCTCTAGATCTTCCCCTCTCTCTCTCTCTATCCACTCTCTCTCTCCCCACTCTCTTTCTCCCCAGACAGGAGGCAAAAGTCTGTCATCTTGAAACAGGCACCAAACTCCCACCCTCCTCTTCATGTTTCACCTTTTCCCATTTTACTCCAGAAATACAGCGCAAAAACTGGCCCTTCGGCCCAACGAGTGGAAGTACCGACCAGCAGTCGACCGTTGACACACTAGTTGACTTTAGTGATACAGCGCAGAAACTAAACTTGAATTTAATACACTCTTTTAAACTAATACTAAACTAAGTTGGACCCGTTAGATCCCAGGGCTAGATGGGCATTGTAGGCCGAATGGAGTCTTGGTCTGGCGGCTCAGTCACTAAACCCTGGTGTGCTGGCAACTCACTCACTCACGGATGGTGGGCTGGCAGTTGACTCACGGCTATTCCTTGACATTCCATTTCAAGCAGGGTGGCAGACCACCAGATTAGTGTAGTTTCCTACATAGAAACATAGAAACATAGAAACATAGAAATTAGCTGCAGGAGTAGGCCATTCGGCCCTTCGAGCCTGCACCGCCATTCAATATGATCATGGCTGATCATCCAACTCAGTATCCCGTACCTGCCTTCTCTCCATACCCTCTGATCCCCTTAACCACAAGGGCCACATCTAACTCCCTCTTAAATATAGTCAATGAACTGGCCTCGACTACCCTCTGTGGCAGAGAGTTCCAAAGATTCACCACTCTCTGTGTGAAAAAGTTCTTCTCATCTCGGTTTTAAAGGATTTCCCCCCTTATCCTTAAGCTGTGACCCCTTGTTCTGGACTTCCCTAACATCGGGAACAATCTTCCTGCATCTAGCCTGTCCAACCCCTTAAGAATTTTGTAAGTTTCTATAAGATCCCCTCTCAATCTTCTAAATTCTAGAGAGTATAAACCAAGTCTATCCAGTATTTCTTCATAAGACAGTCCTGACATCCCAGGAATCAGTCTGGTGAACCTTCTCTGTACTCCCTCTATGGCAATAATGTCCTTCCTCAGATTTGGAGACCAAAACTGTACGCAATACTCCAGGTGTGGTCTCACCAAGACCCTGTACAACTGCAGTAGAACCTCCCTGCTCCTAGACTCAAATCCTTTTGCAATGAAAGCTAACATACCATTCGCTTTCTTTACTGCCTGCTGCACCTGCATGCCTACTTTCAATGACTGGTGTACCATGACACCCAGTCATCTTAAAACAGGGTCGAAACTCTCGTCCTCCTCTCCCTGATTAACATTTTCCCTTTTTACTTCAGAGATACCGCGTGGAAAAAGGCCTTTCACCTATCCGAGTCCGCGTCAACCAGCCATACACTCCCCTCCCTCTATCTTACCCCTCTCGCTCACTCCCCCTCTCTATCTCCCCCCAACTCTCTATCCCCTTGTCTCTTCCCTCTTTTACTGTACGTCTCTCTGTACCCCTCTCTCTCCCACCACTCTCCTTGTCTCTCTCCCCTCTCTCTCCCCTTTCACTATCTCTTTCCCTCTTTCTCTCTCCCATCTCTCTCCCTCTAGATCTCCCCCTCTCTCTCTCTATCTCCACTCTCTCTCTCCCCACTCTCTTTCTCCCCAGACAGGGGGCAAAAGTCTGTCATCTTGAAACAGGCACCAAACTCCCACCCTCCTCTTCATGCTTCACCTTTTCCCATTTTACTTCAGAAATACAGCGCAAAAACTGGCCCTTCGGCCCAACGAGTGGAACTACCGACCAGCAGTCGACCGTTGACACACTTGTTGACTTTAGTGATACAGCGCAGAAACTAAACTTGTATTTAATACACTCTTTTAAACTAATACTAGACTAAGTTGGACCCGTTAGATCCCAGGGCTAGATGGGCATTGTAGGCCGAATGGAGTCTTGGTCTGGCGGCTCAGTCACTCAACCCTGGTGTGCTGGCAACTCACTCACTCACGGATGGTGGGCTGGCAGTTGACTCACGGCTATTCCTTGACATTCCATTTCAAGCAGGGTGCCAGGCCACCAAATTCGGGTAGTTTCCTACCGTTTCAAGCAGGGTGCAAGGCCACCAAATTCAAATGCAGGTTCATACCATTTCAAGCATAATTGGCATAATTAATTCAGAAACAAGGGTTCTGAACTTAAAGAAAGGTGACTTTGAGGGTATGAGACGTGAATTGGCTAAGATAGACTGGCAATTGATTCTTAAAGGGTTGACGGTGGATATGCAATGGAAGGCATTTAAAGACTGCATGGATGAACTACAACAATTGTTCATCCCAGTTTGGCAAAAGAATAAATCAGGGAAGGTAGTGCATCCGTGGATAACAAGGGAAATCAGGGATAGTATCAAAGCAAAAGATGAAGCATACAAATTAGCCAGAAAAAGCAGCCTACCGTAGGACTGGGAGAAAGTCCGAATCCAGCAGAGGAGGACAAAGGGCTTAATTAGGAAAGGGAAAAAAGATTATGAAAGAAAACTGGCAGGGAACATAAAAACTGACTGCAAAGGTTTTTATAGATATGTGAAGAGAAAAAGATTAGTTAAAACAAATGAAGGTTCCTTGCAGTCAGAAACAGGTGAATTGGTCATGGGGAACAAGGACATGGCAGACCAATTGAATAAACTACCTTGGTTCTGTCTTCACTAAGGAAGACATAAATAATCTGCCGGAAATAGCAGGGGAATGCGGGTCAAATGAGATGGAGGAACTGAGTGAAATGCAGGTTTGCCGGGAAATAGTGTTAGGTAAATTGAATGGATTAAAGGCCGATAAATCCCCAGGGCCAGATAGGCTGCATCCCAGAGTACTTAAGGAAGTAGCCCCAGAAATAGTGGATGCATTAGTGATAATTTTTCAAAACTCATTAGATTCTGGAGACGTTCCTGAGGATTGAAAGGTAGCTAATGTAAGCACATTTTTTTAAAAATGAAGGGAGAGAGAAAACGGGGAATTACAGGCCAGTTAGTCTGACATCGGTAGTGTGGAAACTGCTAGTCAGTTATTAAGGATGGGATTGCAGCACATTTGGAAAGTGGTGAAATCATTGGACAAAGTCAGCATGGATTTACGAAAGGTAAATCATGTCTGACGAATCTTACAGAATTTTTCGAGGATGTAACTAGTAGAGTGGGTAAGGGAGAACCAGAGGATGTGATATATCTGAACTTTCAGAAGGCTTTCGACAAGGTCCGACATAAGAGATTAGATTACAAATTTAAAGCACACGGCATTGGGGGTTCAGTATTGATGTGGATCGAGAACTGGCTGGCAGACAGGAAGCAAAGTGTAGGAGTAAACGTGTCCATTTCAAAATGGCAGGCAGTGACTAGTGGGGTACCGCAAGGTTCAGTGCTGGGATCCCAGCTATTTACAATATATGTTAATGATTGGGACGAGGTAATTGAATGCAACATCACCAAGCTTGCGGATGACACGAAGCTGGGGGGCAGCGTTATCTGTGAGGAGGATGCTAGGAGGCTGCAAGGTGACTTGGATAGGCTGGGTGAGTGGGCAAATGCATGGCAGATGCAGTATAATGTGGATAAATGTGAGGTTATCCACTTTTGTGGAAAAAACAAGTAAGTAGACTATTTGAATGGTGGCCGATTAGGAAAAGGGGAGATGCAACGAGACCTGGGTGTCATGGTACACCAGTCATTGAAAGTAGGCATGCAGGTGCAGCAGGCAGTGAAGAAAGCGAATGGTATGTTAGCATTCATAGCAAAAGGATTTGAGTATCGGAGCAGCGAGTTTCTACTGCAGTTGTACAGGGTCTTGGTGAGAGCACACCAGGAGTATTGCGTACAGTTTTGGTCTCCTAATCTGGGGAAAGACATTCTCGCCATAGGAGGAGTACAGAGAGGGTTCACCAGTGATTCCTGGGATATCAGTACTTTCATATGAAGAATGACTGGATAGACTCGCTTGTACTCGCTAAAATTTAGAAGTTTGAGGGGGGATCTTATAGAAACTTACAACATTCTTAAGGGGTTGGACAGGTTAGATGCAGGAAGATTGTTCCCGATGTTAGGCAAGCCCAGAACAAGGGGTCACAGTTTAGGAGAAGGGGGAAATCTTTTAGGACCGAGATGAGTAACACTTTGACATCTCCCTTCATCTTTCCTCGGCTAAGAGCCACATATAGTTGTCCTTGCTGAAATACCGGTTTGTCGTTTCTCATTAATATAATTGGAGATCCTTTTTTCAACTCCAATTTGTGTGGTGGTAATCCAGAGAGCTCGAGTGAATCGAGGAATCTTGTTGGGAAGTGAGTATCATGAGTTACCTCAGTGACAGCATTGAAAGAAAAGTACTCCTTAACGATTCCAGGGAAGCGTCTGATGCATGTAGAATTGATGCTTCTCATGGTATTGTTGTGAGGAACCAAGATACAATTGTTGGAGAATAAATCAGCAAATGTGGGATAGATGAAATCAATACAATCTCTAGTGTTTCTGCTGATAGAAGCATGTCTTGTGGGATTTCAATTTCATTGTCTTCATTCGTTAAAATCTTGTCTTCTCCAACTTTCAACAAAAATTGAGAAAGTCGCCTTCTCCCTCTGTCAATAGCATATGTGTGTGCGAGTCAGACTTGGTGAAAAGTCTCCACAAGTAGGATTTCTTGATGCGGGCATTTTCAACATCAGCATCATTTCCCCTTTTCACCAAACCACACCGCAGCACAAACTTGTGCCCGCGGAAATCTCCGCTCCCATCCATCCCAACCACTGCGCAAATGTCTAATGTGTAGGAAGTCTGAAGAAGGGTCTTCTATCCAGAGGTCCGCTGACCGAGGTGTCGGCCGAGGCCCGTGGACGGGAGCGGCGGTCCAGGCCTGCAACCAGCGCGGAGGGGAGGCGCCGGCCCCAGCTCGACTCTGCCTGTCCCGCCGGCGAGACGAGTTGGTGCTTCCTTTCCGTGCCGTCTCCGGGCCCGACCCGCCGCTGCAACTGGCCGGCGGGCCAGGCAGAGCCGAGCTGGAGCCGGCATCCCCTCCCCCCTTCCCCCACCTCCCGCCGCCCCGTGCAGGACACTCGGGAGGTTCAACGGCGACATGGAGGTGGGGGAAATTGGGGGAAACCTTTTTTTCAGTCACTTACCTCGACGGAGATGCGATTTTTCTCCTTTGTCGAGGATCGCCCGTGAGGAGCTCCAACCTCGGGGCCTGTGGATTTTAACACCGTGAAGTCCGCGGTCTCCGGTAAGAACCGGAAGGCAGGCCGACTCGGGGCTCCATGCTGCGGAGCATCGCCAAGGACTCCCATCCTGAAGACGCCGGAGTTTTCCGTCTTCCCGACGCTGTCTGCGGGCCTCGCCAAGGAATCCACCGGCAGCGGCGACTTCTCCTACCATCCGGGGCGAAAACAGGCCCCGACCACAGGGGTGAACACCGTGAAGTCCGCGGTCTCCGGTAAGAAGATAATTGAACTCCATTATTACCTCCCCGACTGCACAGTGAGGAATGTGGATTCCGCTGTGGTGGATATTTCTGTTAAATAAATGTTTGCAGGAAATGTATTGGTTGTAAAATGTTTACAAATGTGTTTGTGCTGGCTTTAAAAAATGTTTTCAGAGAATGTATGGTTGTAAAGTGGTTGCCAAATTGTCTTGGCTTTTAAAAAGTTTTCTGAAAATGTATTGGTCGCAAAGTGTTTTGTTTGTCTGACAGTCTGTGTGTGTGTATGGGGGGGTGGGTGCACGTAAGGTCTTGACGCACGGAGCCGCACAATCCATCTGGAGGACATCGCAGATTCTATATATGGATGGATGGATGGATGGATGGATGGATGGATGGATGGATGGATGGATGGATGGATGATGGATCCAACCTCGTTTTGGATGGATGTTTGATCTTCAGTCCCGGATCTCAGTGTAAGAAGAGAGCTTCCTGCCATGGCTGTAGAGGGATCCTTCCCACCTGGAGATAAGATAGAGAGAGAAAGAGAGACAATCACAGCACGGAAACATTGCCATCTCGACCCTTCTAGTCCCGAAAACGAATCGAAAAGCAGCAGTCATACATATAATACAATACAATAAAACAACAATACACACATATTAGCATCCACCACAGTGAGTCCACCCAGCATCTCCTCACTGTGATGGAAAGCTAAGTCTCTCTGGTAAAGAAGTGCCCCTCTCTTCCCTCCTCTTCTCCCTCTGCTCATGTCATGTCCCCCCCCCCGAATCTTCCCCCCCCCCGGGGGATGTAAAAACAGTCCCGCGGCTCAAACACCGCGGCCCGGGGTGGTTGAAGCTGCCGCCCACCAGTCCTGTAGACGCAGCCGCTGGCCCGCGGCCGAACCCCGGACTCAGCCACCACCGCCAGAACACCGTCAGCCACCCTCACGTGAGTACTGCGCCGTCTGCAGCCTCGGGCTGGGCCGCCCCGGACATGGGCGTCGCGTCGCTTCTCCCCCGGACCGGGCCGCCCCGACTTGGGCGCCGAACCTCCCTCGGGCTGCGAGCGCCCCGCACCTCCCGAAGGAGCTCGGCCGCTCCGACGGGAAGCCTGGCTTTCCACCCTCGGGCTGGCCGCCCTCACGGGATGTGCAACCCTCTTCCAGCCCTTCTTGGCCCTGAGCCGGACCACCCTGTATTGGTTGCGAGCTCAAATGTGAGTCCTGGCGGGCTTTGCCTCCGTTTTCAGAAAATGTATTGGTTGTAAAGTGTTTGCCAAATTGTCTTGGCTTTTAAAACGTTTTCTGAAAATGTATTAGTTGCAAAGTCTTAGCCAAATTGTTTGTCCGACAGTCTGTGTGTGTGTATGGGGCGGGGCACGTAAGGTCACCGGCTCATAGGGCTTGACGCACGGAGCCGCACAATCCATCTGGAGGACATCGCAGCTTCCGGTATATGTTGTTAATGCACAAAATGCGTACTTTCCTACTTGTTAAAAACCGCCAAAATAGTGAATTTGGGCGCTGTAAATAATTGTGGAAGTCGGGGTAACCGTGAGAGACATCTAACTTAATTCATAATTCGAAATGTGAAGAGAAATTAAGGTAAAGAGAAGCGAGAGTCGAAGGGACAACAACAGCTAAAGTGTTTGGCGAACATTGGCCGTGTAGATATCGAGATTGAAAATATTGGGAATTATCGCCTTTGCCTATTACATTTCATCAACAGTAAGGCATTATTTGTGTTTTTCCTTGATTCCTTTGGTATCTAAAACGTTTCAGAAGCGATAATTTTTTAATTGCATATGGTTCTGAAGTGGGTTTGTACATGCAAAAAGAAAACGCTACTGAAGTTAAATTTACCATTAAAAAATCTTCAGACTTACGAGTGGTGTGTGGAAAAGTAAGTTTTCTATCATTATGCTATTGAGATATATATTTTGGCAAATAATAAAATGTTTTAACAGCTTAAAACTCACTCCCTTTCAATATTGTCAACTTTCTTTTTTTTAATATTAGAAGTGATGTACAATAATAATAATATAAGACAAGAATTAAATATTACATTTAATGTACAACTTCGTATTTTTAATTTAATAGTAGAAAAAAAAGGTAAGAAAAGCAAGAAATATAGAGAGAGAATTGTATAGCTCGAAAAAGAAAAGCAGCGGTGATGTGAACTAAGCAAAAAGAAAAAGAATGGGAAAGAGAAAAGAGAGAAGAAAGAAAATAGAGAAAGAAATTGAAAGGGATATTCCTCCATATCTTTACCCACATCTCACCTGGTTCTGAACGACTTAATTTCTAAGGTTGTGTTGCACCACGTGCTTGTAATAGATCGATAAATGGAGACCAAAATATTTAAGAATTGGTCTGATTTGCCTGATAGGACGAATCTCATATCTTCAAGGTGTAACATTCCCGTCATGTTTGAGATCCACATTTTGAGCGTCGGTGTGGGTGCGTTTTACAGAATTTAAGTATAAGTTTTTTTGCCGTTATTAAGCCATAATTAAGTAGAGATTTTTGAAACGTGGTCAGCTTACATCCGTCTTCCGTTGATCCAAAGACAATCAGTTCTGTATTGGGGTTCAATTTTATTTTAAATCATTTTGTGAAAATTCCAAAGATTTCCTTCCAGAATTGATGAAGTTTTATGGAAGCAACAAAGCAGTGTACTATAGCGGCGTTTTCAGATAGACGTTTATCACAGGTGAGAGAAACATTTGGTTTTCGAGTAATATAATTTATGTAAAATTTTTAATTGAATTAAGTTATGTCTTACATTAATCGAGCATTTATGTACATATAGCAAATATTTTTCCCATTTGGCTTTCGGAATTTTTATAGATAATTCTTGTTCCCAGTGTCTTTTAATTGTTTCTGTCGATGGTATTTCTATATTTAAAATAATGTTATACAAATATGATATTAGATTACTTGATTCCTCATTTCTGTTCATTCCTTCATCTAATATATCTGCGGTTAGAGTTTGATATTCTTGTGTGTATTTTTTTCAGATGACGGACATTGTCAATTTTTCTGAGGTTGATTATGTCCATTTAACCAGCTAACAATTATGCCTTTCCTTTATTTGCATTTTTTTTAAATGAGAAACTTTGCTTCAGATGCGTTCTTTTTATGTAAACACCCACTTGAGAATCGTGGGCGATTTTAAAAATTTACAGCCAGATTTATCACTTCTGAAACTTTTTAGATGACAAATGAATCAGGGGAAAACACAAATAATGCCTTAGTGTTGAAATGCAGTGAGCAAACGCGATAATTCCCAATATTTTCTATCTCGATATCTGCACGGCCAATGTTCGCCAAGCACTTTTGCTGTTGTTGTCCCTTCTGCTCTCGCATCTATCTACCGTCATTTCTCCTCACTTTTGGAATTCTGAAGTAGGCTAAATGTCTCTCACGCTTATCCCGATTTCCATAATTATTTACAGCACAAACATTGACCATTTCGGAGAGTTTTAACGGGCCCGCTACGCTGGAAACAATGGTAAGTGCTTACCTGCAGTTCTTCGCGTGTACTCCAGTTGCTGTAATGTAGCAACAGTACGGGTCACGGGTCGTGACCCCACTGCCGTGCAACCTCCTTATGTGTGTGTGTGTGTGTGTGTGTGTGTCTGAAAGTGTGTGTGTGTGTGTGTGTGTGTGTGTGTGTGTGTGTGTGTGTGTGTGTGTGTGTGTGAGTGTGTGTGTGTGTGTGTGTTGTGTGTGTGTGTGTGTGAGTGAGTGTGCGTCTGTGTGTGAGAGCCTGTGTGTGTGAGTATCTGTATGTGAGTATCTGTGTGAGGTGGAGGGTGCGTGTGTCGTGACCCGACTGCCATGCAACCTTCCTGTGTGTGTGTGTGTGTGTGTGTGTGTGTGTGTGTGAGTGTGTGTGTGTGTGTGTGTCTATGTGTGTGTGTGTGTGTGTGTGCGTGTGTGTGTGTGTGTGTGTGTGTGTGTGTGTGTCGGTGTGTGTGTGTGTGTGTGTGTGTGTGTGTGGTCTGTGTGTGTGTGTGTGTGTGCAGTGTGTAGTGTGTGTGGTCGAGTGAGTGTGTGTGTGTGTGTGTGTGTGTGTGTCTCACTGAAATTCTTTGTAAGTGTGAGTGTGTGCGTGTGCGTGTCTGAAAGTCTGTGTAAGTGTGTGTGTGTGTGTGCGTGAGTCTGTGTGTGCGTGAGTCTGTGTGTACGTGAGTTTGTGTGTGTGAGTGAGTGTGTGTCTATGTGTGAGTGTCTGTGTGTGTGTGAGTATCTGTGTGAGCTGGAGGGTGTGTGTGTGATCAACAAATGGAAAATAGTACAAATAATAAAGCCTTTTGTAGTTCAGAGCTTATTCGTTAAGTTTAATAGCGTGATGGCTGTCAGGAAGAAGCTGTTCCTCAATGTGGATGTTACAGTTTTCAGATTACAAAAGTCGGACGTGACTCCAGAGGTCGGGCATAAATCAGTCAGTCCACAAGCCGTGATTCAGTCTGTTAGTCCAGAGGCCATGAGTGAGTGAGTTATTCCGTCCAGATACATTAGTTAGTCCCAAGGCAGTGAGACCAGAGGCCATCAGTAGGTCGCTCACCGCGCCCCACCCCCCGCCCCCACTGACATACCCCAACTCAAGACGCTGCCTCCACCTGGCTATAGGATGCTCCCCTTCCTGAAGCCGCCCCCATCCCCCGCTGCAGGACACCCCCTTCATCCCTCATCAGCCTACGAGAGCTCCCGCCTGAAGCCGCCCCCCCTCACTCGGCTGCAGGACATTTGCCACCCCCACCCCACCCCGGCAGCCCCCGCCTCAAAAAAATGTTTTGCACAAATTCTTCAGTGAGTCGAGATAATTGAGAATTACAACAAAACAATGGAATTCTTTAATTTGCCACAACCAAGAAATGGAAGGATGTTCCTTGATGATGACAAACCAGAATTGCTGCAGGAATTGCAATACGATAGAACTGAACGACAGCTGAGTTACTCCAGCACTCTGTCAAATGTCACCTATCCATGTTCTCCACGGATGCTGCCTGACCCGCTGAGTTACTCCAGCACTCTATGTCTATTGAGCAAGAGCATCCATATACAATTATCTGTCCAGTCCAAAGCTCAATGAATGACCACTCTACACATCACACACAGCTTCCTTTTTTTTTTATCAGAAAGTCCTTCATGCTTTGCTTAGGGTAGTTATCATTAACCGTTTGACACAAGTGGTTAATGACTAGTTCACATTAACTTTGAAACGTCACCGATCTGTGTCTGTCTTCAATATTCACACCAATGGCGGAATGGCCCAACTCCTGCACCTATTATTCTGTTTCCCTGGTTTCAGGCCTTTTAGAAATGTTGGCGTCGAAGGAATGGGTGTATTACGGGGAAAGGAAATGGGCCACAGAGCAATAAAGAACCATTTTACAGTAAAGCGCACATTTAAATCTGATTTTTAGACAGCAACTTCCAATGTGCATTGAATTAATCTAATAAATCGCTCCAGTTTGTGGTCAACACTCCCACCATGTGGTGATCCGCTGCACTGCAGGTCCGTAGATATAATTGTGTTTAAGAAGGAACTGCAGATGCTGGAAAATCGAAGGTACACAAAAATGCTGGAGAAACTCAGCGGGTGCAGCAGGATCTATGGAGCGAAGGAGGAGGAGAACTTCTTCAAAGTAGGCATAACTTGAGGAGATTTCGCAGTGGAGTAGACAAAGTGTTTAAGAAGGAACTGCAGATGCTGGAAAATCGAAAGTACACAAAATTGCTGGAGAAACTCAGCGGGTGCAGCAGCATCTATGGAGCGAAGGAGGAGGAAGGGTTGAAGAGGTTTCGGCCCGAAACGTTGCCTATTTCCTTCGCTCCATAGATGCTGCTCATGGCCGTGCCTATTTTCCTTCGCTCCATAGAATGCTGCTCATGGCCGTCCGAGATGTGGCCCTTGTGGGGGGGGATCAGGCGTTGGGTGCGACCGATCAGCCCCCCCCGGTTTACCCCCCTAAGAAAACCCCCCCCCCCCCCCAAACAAAACAAAAAAAAAAAAAAAAAAAAAAAAAAAAAAAAAAAAAAATGGGGGGGAAAAAAAAAAAAAAAAATCAACGTTTTCCACTTTCGAAACGGTCTCTGTTCTCCCGTCGCCAGGCAAGAGTGGCTGAATCTGAACCCATTGGCTGTAACCTCAACACAAGACGCCGCTGCGGCGGAGCCCGCTCCCCTCGCCTCCCCTCCCGCCGCCGGGGCCCAAACCATCTTCCCCCCCACACCACCCCCGCTGACCCCCGCTGGGCTTATGCCACCCCCGCTGGGCCCAAGCCACCCTCGCTGACCCCCGCTGGGTCCACGCCACCCCCGCTGGCCCACGCCACCCCCCTCGTCCATCGTGACCCTGGAGTTGGCTGGGCCCCACCCCTGCACTCATACCAACCCTGCAACCCCCCGCTGACCCCCGCTGGTTTCCCGCCACCCCCGCTGGCCCCACGCCACCCCAGTTGCTGGGGCCCCTCCAGGGGGGCTGGCCCCATGCCACCCCTGCTGGCCCCGACAAGTTGAGTATGTGGACCCCCCGCTGGCCCCCCGACCCAGCTGACCCCTAGGGCTCTGGGCCCACGCCACCCATGCCACCCCTGTTCTGGGATCCCATGCCACCCCTGCTGGGCCCCCGCCACCCCCGGAAAACCCCGCTGCCGGCCCAGCCCTTTCCGTGCTATATGGACCCTAGGGTATACGCCACCCCGCTGACCCCCGCTGGGCCCACGCCACCCCCGCTGGGCCCACGCCACCACCCCGCTGGGCCCCCGCTGACCCCCTGCTGGGTCCACCCACTCCCGCTGGCCACTCCTGCCACCCCGCTGCCCATGCCACCCCTGCTGGGCCCACGCCACCCCCGCTGGGTCCACGCCACACTCGCTGAGCCCCACTGGGCCCACGCCGCCCTCATTGAGCCCCGCCACCCCCGCTGGGCCCAGGCCACCTTCATCCTCTCCCGCCCGCTGGGCCCGCGCAACCTTCATCTTCGCCCCCCCCCCCCCCCCACAAGAAAGAGGGGGGAATGTGAGAGGGTGGAGGGGAGAGAGAGAGGGGAAGGGAGGGGAGAGAGAGATGGGGGAGGGGAGAGGGAAAGGGGGATTATCTTTAGTGAGATTGCAAAATTAAGGTAGGTTTCAGAGCTATTATATTTTCTCCTCCATATGAGTAAAATTAAACAATATCAAATAATATCAAACAATTGGAACTGCTTTCTTTTCCTTGATAACAATACTGAAAACGTATGAAATCCATAGTTTGTGACATAAATACACATTTTAATGGGATCATTATATACAGATGTAACATTTCGAGATCGTGGGGGGGTTTGGGGACAAATATGCGTCAAGCCGATAGCCTAATCGTTAAAGAGTTAAAGGACAGCCTAATCGATAAAGAGCAGAGAAGAGGAATCAGAGCTGCCAAGGGAAGGTACTCTGAGATGTTGAGGAGCAAGTTCTCAGCTAATGACTCTTCTTCAGTTTGGAAGGGCATGCAAGAAATCACCAGTTATAAGAGGAAAGCCCCCCCGCTCTTCGGAAATCGTCAGCTGACGAACGACCTGAATGAGTTTTACTGCAGGTTTGAAAATCAGAAACGTAACCATGTTACCCCTTCCCCAACAAACACAGCCAGACCCCAGTCTGCAAAGAATGGACACTGCACCCTCCCCTTCCCATTCACCACTTCACACCTACTTAAGGCAAGACTCCAGAATGAAAAGAGTAGACCCTTTCCCACCCCAACCAACACTTCACACCCACTCACAGCCTGATCTCAGTCTGCAACGACTGAGCCCTTCTACACCCACTCCAATCACCAGTCCCTGCCTGCTTCAAAGTCTCCATTATTGTCCCTGTGCCCAGAAAGGTAAGGATTACTGGTATTAATGGCTACAGGCTTGTCGCACTGACCTCTGAAGTCATGGAGACCGTTGAAAGGCTTGTGCTGGCCAAGCTGAAAAATATCACTATCCCTCCGCTGGACCATCTGCAGTTTGCATATCGGGCAAATAGTTCTGTGGATAACGCAGTCAATCTGGGCCCACATTTCATCCTCCAGCACCTCGACCGCCAGGGGACTTATGCGAGGATTTTGTTTTATTGATTTTAGCTCTGCATTCAACACCATTGTGCCAGAGCTACTACGCTCCAAACTTTCTGAGTTGACTGTGCCTGAACCACCCTGTCGGTGGATCACCAGCTTTCTGACAGACAGGAAGCAGCATGTGAGGCGGGAAAGCATATCTCGAACCCGCAAACGCTCAGCATAGGAGCACCACAAGATGCGTACTCTCCCCTCTCCTCTACTCTCGCCACATCAATGACTGCACCTCCACAGACACCTCTGTCAAGCTTCTCAAGTTTGCGGATGACACAACCCTGATTGGACTGATCCAGGATGGGGATCTCTGTACACTTTTCAGTTTGACATCTTTCCTATAACATGGTGTCTAGAACTGAACACAATATTCTAAATGCGGTCTCACCAAAGTCTTATACAACTGCAACATGACCTCCCAACCTTCTATACTCAATACTCTGACTGATGAAGGCCAAAGTGCCAAAATACGTTTTGACCACCTGATATACCTGCGACACGACCTTCAAGGAACCATGCAACCATCAACCATTCCTCTGCCCACCTGGCTAATTGATCCAGATCCTGCTGCAATCTTTCACAACCATCTTCACTATCTGCAAAACCACTCACTTCTGTATCATCAGCAAACTTGCTAATCTTGCCCTGTTCTGTGACGTTTCACAGAGTGCTGGAGTAACTCAGCGGGTCAGGCTGAGTATAGAAGTTGGGAGGTCATGTTGCAGTTGCATAAGAAGTTGGTGAGGCCGCATTCAGAGTATTGTTTTCAGTTCTGGGCACCATGTTATAGGAAATATGTCATCAAACTGGAAAGGGTACAGTGAAGATTTATGAGGATGTTGCCAGGACTAGAGGGCCAGAGCTATAGGGAGAGGTTGAGTAGGCTGGGACTCTATTTCATGGAGCACAGGAGGATGAGGGATGATCTAATAAAGGTGTATAAAATCATGATTTGAATAGATATGGTTGAGTCTTTTGCCCAGAGTAAGTGAATCGAGGAGCAGAGGACATAAGTTTAAGGTGAAGGGCAAAATATTTAAGAGGAATCTGTGGGGTATGTTTTTCACACAAAGGGTGGTAGGTTTATGGAACAAGCTGCCAGAGGAGATAGTTGAGGCGGGGACTATCGCAACATTTAAGAAACAGTTAGACAGGTACATGGATAGGACAGGTTCGGAGGGATATGGATCAAACGTGGGCAGGTGGGACTAGTGCTGATGGGACATACTCTGCACTATGACTCTATCTTTCCCTCTCAAACCGATTATCCTGCCTTCTCCCCATTACATCTGACACCCGTATCAATCAAGAATCTATCAATCTCCTCCTGAAAAATGTCCATTGACTTGGCCTCCACAGCTGTCTGTGGCAATGAATTCCACAGTTCACCACCCTCTGACCTAAGAAATTCCTGCTCATCTACTTCCTAAAGGAATGTCCTTTAATTCTGAGGCTGCGGCCACTGGTCCTAGACTCTCCCACTAGTGGAAACATCCTCTCCAAATCCACTCCATCCAGGTTTTTACCAGGCTGGGACAGACGGCAACAGCTTCACACCGTGTCCCAAAGCTTGTGTCCTGTCCTGCATCTCCCAAGGCAGCAGAAATGTTATAGGAAGCACCGTAACAAAGTAGCTCACGATGGTTTGGGTAACATTCAGAAATGTCTATGCATGTCACATCATGAATATTACTGAAGAACGGTCTTGACCCGAAATATAATCTATACCTTTTCTCAAGAGATGCTGCCTGACCCACTGAGTTACTCCAGCACTCTGTGACTCACTCACCTATCCATGTTCTCCACAGATGCTGCCTGACTCGCTGAGTTACTCCAGCACTCTGTGAAACGTCGCCTATTCATATTCTCCGCAGATGCTGCCTGACCCGCTGAGTTACTCCAGCACTTTGTGTCTATTTTCCCTTCACCCATCTGCCCAAGCCCACTCTCCCCCCTCCTTTCCTATGTTCCTTTCCACCCATAAACCTCTCTCTGCCTTTACATTTCACTCCTCTTTCAAATCTGCTCTACTTATCTACATTCATTTTTCTTCTTCACTTTTTAGTCATAGAATGATGCAGTGTGGAAACAGGCCCTTCAGCCCAACTTGCCCACACCGACCGACATGTCCCATCTAAACTAGTCCCACTCACACACGTTTGGCCCATATATCCATCTAAATCTGTCCTAATGTCTGTGTCCAAATGTCTCTTAAACATTAGGATAGTCCCAGCCTTAACTACCTCCTCTGGCAGCTCGTTCCATACACCCAGCACCCTTTGTGTGAAAAAGCTACCTCTCAGGTTCCTGTTAATTTCTGAAATATTTGGTCATAAATTTGGTGCAAAAATGCTCCAAAATTAGGCTCAGAATGCACCAGAGAGCATCTAAAACCCCTGAGCTTCCAGGGCCCTGGACCCTGGCATCGAGGGACTTCATGCTTCGCGTTCGTGATGTGTGCAGCGCGCACATTATTTCACATTAAGTTTTTTGTAATCCTGTCATGCCACCCCCCTTTTTGAAAAGCTTCGTACGGGCCTGCTACTGCACCCGCTGAGTTTCTCCAGCAGTTTTGTGTACCGTAGATATAATTGGCCGGGCCTGCAATACAGCGGATCACCACACGGTGGGAGTGTTGACCACAGATCGGACGGGCCTGCAGTGCAGCGGATCACCACACGGTGGGAGTGTTGACCACAGATCGGACGGGCCTGCGCAGCGGATGACTACACGTTTTTTATTATTATGTAAATACTTTTATTTCAAAATAATAAAAATAAACATACAGACTATAAGCACAATCAAAGATTGCCTATATTGATAGTTTACAAACGTTCATCAGATTAATATATTGCCAACTTTATGTTGGCCTTCATAACTAGAGGAGTATAGGAGCAAAGAGGTCCTTCTGCAGTTCTATAGGGCCCTAGTGAGACAACACCTGGAGTATTAACCATATAACATATAACCATATAACAATTACATCACGGAAACAGGCCATCTCGGCCCTACAAGTCCATGCCGAACAATTTTTCCCCCTTAGTCCCACCTGCCTGCACTCATACCATAACCCTCCATTCCCTTCTCATCCATATGCCTATCCAATTTATTTTAAAATGATACCAATGAACCTGCCTCCACCACTTCCACTGGGAGCTCATTCCACACCGCTGTATAGGGCCCTCTCTGCGTAAAGAAGCCTATAACAAGAAGGAAGAGATTCCCCCTCTATTACCCTAAAGATCTACCCCTAGAAACTTCATGTCCCTTTGTTCTGAAGTCTGGCCAAGTCCTATTCTCAAAGGGAAAAGCTTGTTACCACTTATCAACTACTCTGTCCTCTATCCCTCTCATCATTTCATTTTCCCGACTTGGTCCCGACCCTGTTGGAGTCAAGATGTAGCGCTACGGTTTCTTAGTTTTTCATTTTTTAATCACCCTTCTAGTTCCTGTTGTCCCCTCTGGAGCTCAGAGAGAGGTTGGGAAGCCTTCCTGTAATTCTTTTAATTGTACACCATCTTAAAAGTGACCAATGCCTTGTGCGCTCGCAGCGCCAATGTTGTCGTGGTTTGAGAATAAAGACACATACACGGAAATTCTTCAAAAAGACGAAAGCCTTTATTGCAAGGAAAGAATATCGGCTGGAACATTAGAGTTGACCCTACCCCCTGTCCCGTCTCTCTATTTGCCCTCCGATTGTAGCGACAGGCAGCTTTTTATTACAGCCATTTTCAGCCCCATTTTCCTCCACCTTATCATTTTTGCATGACTTTGTAAATCATCTCATTATCAATTCATCTTTATATTCGAATATACTGAAGTCTGTGTGTTTCTAATCCTTTTTGGTTGTTTTACTCGTTTCTCTTCCTAATTCGGTAATCTATCCAAAGCAGAATTTTTCTCTGATTTCGAAATCCTATGTTCTAAATGACCCACATGTTTTAAATACTTCCAAGAACACATCCATATTTAATAACTTAACCATATAACCAATACAGCACGGAAACAGGCCATCTATTTCCTCTTTCCCTACAAGTCCTTGCCGAACATTTTTTTTCCCCTTATTACATGCCTGCACTTTACCATACCCCTCTGTTTTCCCTTCTCATCCAAATGAACCTATAATCTTATTATAATGTTGAACTGCCCCACCCACTTCGCACAATCATTAGTTTATAAGTACCCTTAAAGTCCCTTACAGTCAGATTGTCCACAAATGTATTTTCAAAGACCTCTATTATTAAGAATAACAAAGATGCAGAAATAGAATACTCCATAAGTATCTTGTTCAGTGTCTTAGTTCCAAAGAAACCTTCATCTGATTACTAGATAAATGATTTAATTAAGTGCTGCTAAATGGCTAACAATCGCGTGAGGCTAAAAAAAGCTGATATCTGATTACGTAAAACAGCTGACTGCTGCTATGATAAATGCTTCAATTAAGTGCTCTTCTATGTAACTTCCATAAGATCTGGGAGAAACCCCACACAGGTCACGGAGAGAACATGCAAACTCCGTACAGACAGCGCCCGTAGTCGGGATCGAACCCGGGTCTCCAGCGCTGCATTTACAGCTTCTAAGGCAACGACTGTACCGCTGCTCCACCGTGAATCCCCGGGGAAAGTGGCGCCGTTTGTCAACCGGGTCCCCGCTCATCAGTGAAGGGGTTCCTGCGGCCGCAGCTGCCCGGTAACGCCCAGTGTTTATGCATCACCGGGCAGAGAGGTGTCATACTTGGAGCAGCAGAATGAGGCCAGTCGGCCCATCTAGTCTACTCCGCCATTCAATCATGGTTAGACACAAAAAGCTGGAGTAACTCAGCGGGACGGGCAGCATCTCTGGAGAGAAGGAATGGGTGACTTTTCGGGTCGAGACCCTTCTTCAGTCTGGTTACAGACGATAATTGTGTTTCTTAGACTCAATCATGGCTGATCTATCTCTCCCTCTCAACCCCATTCTCCTGCCTTCTCCCCATAACCCTGACATCCGTACGAATGAAGAATATGTAAATCTCCGCCTTAAAAATACCTAATGCCAGCCGTCTGCGGCAATGAATCCCACAGATCCACTAGTCTCCAGCTCAAGAAATTCCTCGTCTCTAAAGTCAAAAGTCAAAGTATCCTTTATTGTCATTCAGACCTTTCGGTCTGAACGAAATTTCGTGCGTTGCAGTCAAAAATATAATAGAAATAACAGAAACACACAATAAACACAAATTGAACATCCATCACAGGGAGTTTACCAGGCACCTCCTCACTGTGATGGAAGGCAAAAGTCTTAAAATCTTTGTCTCTTCCCTCGTTGTTCTCTCTCTGCCCTGAGGCGATCCAGGCTTCAGACGTTTCGGGCTGAAACCCTTCTTCAGACTGATCACAATGGTTAACTTCAATGGTTACTGTACTGCGCTGTACACAGTTTTTTTTTTAAATCAATTTAATTAACTGTGCAAAACCCAATGTTGAGATAGATCCTCAAGAGCAACAGAGGTGTTAATTAACATCAAACTAGTCTTATAATTGCATACTGCTGCAAACTGGCCATACAAGAGAAGATGAATTAATCTTGGAAAGAAGCTGGTGCTGGTGTCTGGTTATGGCTACTGGTAAAATATACACCTCCTTTAAATGAGGCGAACGAGATTATTGGAGGGGAATTGATCAGCAGACACAAGTCAGTCAATTACGTCGCACTGTTTCTCATTGTTACAAAATTGAAGATAGGGCAAAATATGCCCCAATTTGCACCATGACAGTAAACCTGATACCAAGCCTCAAATAATTGTTAAGTTATCACCATATTTCACTTCTGCCCTAAAATTTAAACAATGGAGTTTCCAAAGGAAATTACAATATTTATGCTCCCTTAAAAGAGATGACAAAAGAGATATGCTTTTCCAACTGAGAGTAGGGAAGATTCAAACAAGGGGACATGACTTGAGAATTAAGGGACAGAAGTTTAGGGGTAACATGACGGGGAACTTCTTTACTCAGAGAGTGGTAGCTGTGTGGAATGAGCTTCCAGTGAAGGTGGTGGAGGCAGGTTCGATTTTATCATTTAAAAATAAATTGGATAGTTATATGGACAGGAAAGGAATGGAAGGTTATGGTCTGAGTGCAGGTATATGGGACTAGGGGCGAATATGTGTTCGGCACGGACTAGAAGGGCCGAGATGGCCTGTTTCCGTGCTGTAATTGTTATATGGTTATATGTTGTGACGCCGCCGGGTGATGGTAAGTAAGTCAGTCCCGCGGCTGAATCCGAGCTCCGCGAACGGGCCGGTTCAAACTCCGCGGCCCGGGGTGGTCGAATCTGCCGAAGCTGCCGCCCTCCAGTCCAGAGGACGAAGCTTTTGTTGCGGGA
>NW_026575954.1:0-22606 GCF_028641065.1 Leucoraja erinaceus | reverse complement strand
TCTCCCTTGAAGAGAGACCTGTAGCGCCTCACGGATGGTAGGAGGGTAAACAGTCCATGGTTGGGGTGAGAGCAGTCCTTGGCGATGCTGAGAGGCCCTCACAGACCGCGCTTGCTTGGACAGGACTCAATGGAGGGGGAGCGAGGAACGGTGATGCGTTGGGCAATTTTCACCACCCTCTGCAATGCCTTCCGGTCGGAGACAGAGCAGTTGCCATACCATACTGTGGATGCAGGTGGTAAGGATGCTCTCGATGGAGCAGCGGTAGAGGTTCACCAGGATCTGAGGAGACAGATGGACCTTCTTCAGTCTCCTCAGGAAGAAGAGACGCTGATGAGCCTTGTTGATCAGAGTAGAGGTATTGTGGGTCCAAGAGAGGTCATCGGAGATGTTGACTCCCAGGAACCTGAAGCTAGAAACACGTCCCATTAATGTGAGAGAGAGAAGGAGAAAGGAGGAGAAGAGGAGGAGGAGGAGGAGGAGGAGAGGAGGCTGAAGGTGAGGATGATGGGGGAGGGGGATGGGGCAAAAACGGGGCAAAACGGAGGAAAATAGTGGAGAAAAGGGGTAATAAAAATCAAGAAAAAAAAAAACAGCGAAAAATAGAGAAAAAATTTGAGAGGAGAAGAGAAAAAAACAGCGGAGAAAATAGAGGAAAACTCTAGTATAATAGAGAGAGAAAAAACACCAAAAATGGGGGAAAAAAGAGAGAGGAAAGGAAATGAGTAAAAAATCAACAAAAAAATAGAGAAAAAACGGGCGAAAAATAGAGAGAAATTGGAGAGAAAATCAACAAAAATGAGGAAAATAGAGAGAAATTGGAGAGAAAAACAGTAAAAATGGGGAAAATAGAGAGAAATTGGAGAGAAAATAGAGTAAAAATGGGGGAAATAGAGAGAGAATTGAGTAAAAATCAACAAAAATGGGAAAAATAGAGAGAAATTGGAGAAAAAAACATAAAAAATGGGGAAATGAGCTCCTTGGTCTTCTTGGAGTTAAGGGCCAGGTTGTTGTCAGCGCACCATGCTGCTAAGTGCTGGACCTACTCCCTGTAGGCCAGCTCATCGTTGTTGCTGATGAGGCCAATCACCGTTGTATCATCTGCATACTTGATGATGGTGTTAGTACCATGTACAGGTGTGCAGTAATAGGTGAAGAGGGAGTAGAGGAGGGGGCTCAGCACACAGCCCTGAGGAACGCCGGTGTTCAGGGTGAGGGTTGAAGAGGTGTGCTTGTCTAACCTCACAGACTGGGGTCTGTTGGTTAGAAAGTCCAGTATCCAGTTGCAGAGGGAGGGGTCGATGCCCAGGTTACCGAGTTTGGTGATCAGTTTTGATGGAATAATGGTGTTGAACGCTGAGCTGTAATCGATGAACAGCTCGATTTCACAGTGTACCACAGTCCCTTAGTCTGTATCGCCCCTGCGTTCCTTGGCGGCTACATTTAGTGCTTTTATAGCAGTGGGGTAAAAACTGTTTGTCTATTTGTCCTTGTCCTTGTAGACCTGTACCGTCAGTTCAAACAGGGAGTGTCCGCGCGGGGTGGGAAATGTCCTTTATGATACTCTGGGATTTTGTGGTGCAGCGGGAACTGTGTAGGTCCTCCAAGGTAAGGAGAGGGCAGCCGACAATCCTCTGGGCGTTGTCAATGGCCCTCTGGAGCGCTTTCCTCTGAGCCGCTGTGCAGCTGGTGTACCACACGCATACACAGTATGTTAGTATATTAAACACAGTTTAAGTTATATATATATTGCATTAAACAGTATTAAAGTTATTAAAGTCACATTAAACACTATTTAAGTTATATATATATATTGCATTAAACAGTATTTAAAGTTATTAATATTATATTAAACACTATATTAAGTTATATATATATTGCATTAAACAGTATTTAAGTTATTAAAGTTACATTAAACAGTATTTAAGTTATATATTTTGCATTAAACAGTATTTAAGTTATTAAAGTTGCATTAAACACTATTTAAGTTATATATATATTGCATTAAACAGTATTAAAGTTATTTATTATTAATATTATATTAAACACTGTTTAGTTATATATATTTTGCATTAAACACTGTATAAGTTATTAAAGTTGCATTAAACACTATTTAAGTTATTAATATATTATATTAAACACTATAAGTTATATATATATTGCATTAAACACTATTTAAGTTATTAATATTGCATTAAACACTGTATTTAAGTTATTATATATTGCATTAAACATTATTAAATTTAAACATTATTTAAGTTATTAATATTATATTAAACACTGTTTAAGTTATATATATATTGCATTAAACACTATTTAAGTTATTAATATTATATTAAACACTATTTAAGTTATATATATTTTGCATTAAACACTATTTAAGTTATATATATATTGCATTAAACACTATTTAAGTTATTAATATATTGCATTAAACACTATTTAAGTTATATATATTTTGCATTAAACACTATTTAAGTTATTAAAGTTGCATTAAACACTATTTAAGTTATTAATATTGCATTAAACACTATTTAAGTTATTAATATTATATTAAACACTATTTAAGTTATATATATTTTGCATTAAACACTATTTAAGTTATATATATTGCATTAAACACTATTTAAGTTATTAATATTATATTAAACACTATTTAAGTTATATATATATTGCATTAAACACTATTTAAGTTATATATATTTTGCATTAAACACTATTTAAGTTATATATATATTGCATTAAACACTATTTAAGTTATATATATTATGCATTAAACACTATTTAAGTTATATATATATTGCATTAAACACTATTTAAGTTATTAAAGTTGCATTAAACAGTATTTAAGTTATTAAATTACATTAAACACTATTTAAGTTATATATATTTTGCATTAAACACTATTTAAGTTATATATATATTGCATTAAACACTATTTAAGTTATTAAATATTGCATTAAACACTATTTAAGTTATATATATTTTGCATTAAACACTATTTAAGTTATATATATATTGCATTAAACACTATTTAAGTTATATATATATTTTAAACATTAAACAGTATTTAAGTTATTAAAGTTGCATTAAACACTATTTAAGTTATATATATATTGCATTAAACAGTATTTAAGTTATTAATATTATATTAAACACTATTTAAGTTATATATATATTTTGCATTAAACACTATTTAAGTTATATTTAAGTTATATTATTTAACATTAAAATCACATTAAACATTATTTAAGTTATATATATTTTGCATTAAACACTATTTAAGTTATTAAAATTGCATTAAACACTATTTAAGTTATATATATGTTGCATTAAACACTATTTAAGTTATATATATATTGCATTAAACACTATTTAAGTTATTATATATTATATTAAACACTATTTAAGTTATTAATATTATATTATTAAACACTATTTAAGTTATATATATATTGCATTAAACACTATTTAAGTTATATATATATTGCATTAAACACTATTTAAGTTATATATATATTGCATTAAACACTATTTAAGTTATTATAATTGCATTAAACATTATTTAAGTTATTAAAGTTGCATTAAACACTATTTAAGTTATATATATATTGCATTAAACACTATTTAAGTTATATATATATTGCATTAAACACTATTTAAGTTATTAAAGTTGCATTAAACACTATTTAAGTTATATATATATTGCATTAAACACTATTTAAGTTATTAATATTATATTAAACACTATTTAAGTTATATATATATTGCATTAAACACTATTTAAGTTATTAATATTATATTAAACACTATTTAAGTTATATATATATTTTGCATTAAACACTATTTAAGTTATTATTAAAGTTGCATTAAACACTATTTAAGTTATATATATATTGCATTAAACATTATTTAAGTTATTAATATATTGCATTAAACACTATTTAAGTTATATATATATTGCATTAAACACTATTTAAGTTATTAAAGTTGCATTAAACACTATTTAAGTTATTATATAGTTGCATTAAACACTATTTAAGTTATATTTAAGTTATTAAAGTTGCATTAAACACAAACAGTATTTAAGTTATATAATATTGCATTAAACACTATTTAAGTTATTATATATATTGCATTAAACAGTATTTAAGTTATTAAAGTTATTAAAAACACTATTTAAGTTATTAAATTATTATATTTTGCATTAAACATTATTATATATATTTTGCATTAAACACTATTTAAGTTATTAAAGTTGCATTAAACACTATTTAAGTTATATATATTTTGCATTAAACACTATTTAAGTTATTAAAGTTGCATTAAACACTATTTAAGTTATATATATTTTGCATTAAACACTATTTAAGTTATTAATATTATATTAAACACTATTTAAGTTATATATATTTTGCATTAAACACTATTTAAGTTATTAATATATTATATTAAACACTATTTAAGTTATATATATTTGCATTAAACACTATTTAAGTTATTAATATTGCATTAAACACTATTTAAGTTATTATATATTACATTAAACACTATTTAAGTTATATATATATTGCATTAAACACTATTTAAGCATTAAACACTATTTAAGTTATTAATATTATATTAAACACTATTTAAGTTATATATATATTGCATTAAACACTATTAAATTAAGTTATATATATATATTAAACAACTATTTAAGTTATTAATATATATTAAACACACTTTAAAGTTATTAAATATCACATTAAACACACTATTTAAGTTATATAAATATTGCATTAAACATATATTTAAGTTATATATTTATTAAACACTATATAAGTTATTATATTATTGCATTAAACACTATATTAAGTTATTAAATTTGCATTAAACACTATTTAAGTTATATATATATTGCATTAAACACTATTTAAGTTATTAATATTACATTAAACACTATTTAAGTTATTAATATTTTGCATTAAACACTGTATGTTATTAATTTTGCATTAAATACTATATTAGTTATATATATATATTTTGCATTAAACACTGTATAAGTTATTAAAGCTGCATTATACACTATTTAAGTTATATATATTATATTAAACACTATATAAGTTATATATATTTTGCATTAAACACTATTTAAGTTATATATATTTTGCATTAAATATTATTAAGTTACATTATTTTGCAGTAAACACTATTAAAGTTATTAATTTTGCATTAAACACTATTTAAGTTATTATATATTGCATTAAAAATATTTAAGTTATTAAGTATTATAAACATTATATAGTTAATATATATAACAAGATTAAATTATATTTAAGTATTTAATTATTGCATTAAACATATTTAAGTAATATATATTTTAAAAACACTATTTAAAGTTATATACATTTGCATATAACAGTATTTAAGTTATATAATATTACATTAAACACTATTTTTAGTTATTAATGTTGCATTTAAACACTATTTAAAATTATATATATATATTGCATTAAATACTATATTATTTATATATATTTTGCATTAAACAATATTTAAGTTATTAATATTATATTAAACAGTATTTAAGTTATTAAAGTTGCATTAAACACTATTTAAGTTATTAATATTTTGCATTAAACAGTATTTAAGTTATTAAAGTCACAATAAACATTATTAAAGTTATGCATTAAACATTATTTAAGTTATTAATATTATATTAAACACTATTTAAGTTATATATATATTGCATTTAAACACTTTATATAAGTTATTAAAAGTTGCATTAAAACTATTTAAACTTATAAATATTTGCATTAAACACTATTTATTCGTTATTATTTAAAGTTATATTAAAACACTATTTAAGTTATAATTAATTTGCATTAAAACACTAAATTAAGTTATTATATATATTGCATTAAACAATAGTAAACTATTAAGTATATTATTATATTGCATTAAACACTATTTAAGTTATTAATATTATATTAAACACTATTTAAGTTATATATATATTGCATTAAACACTATATTAGTAATATATATAAGTTATTTGTGTTAAACACTGTATAAGTTATTAAAGTTGCATTAAACATTATTTAAGTTATATATATTTTGCATTAAACACTATTTAAGTTATTAATTTTGCATTAAACACTATTTAAGTTATATAATATGCATTAAACAGTATTTAAGTTATTAAAGTTACATTAAACACTGTTTTAGTTATATATATATTGCATTAAACATTATTAAAGTTATTAAAGTCACATTAAACAGTATTTAAGTTATTAAAGTTGCATTACATTAAACACTGTTTAATTTATATATATTTTGCATTAGACATTATTTAAGTTATATATATTTTGCATTAAACACTATTTAAGTTATTAATATTATATTAAACACTATTTAAGTTATATATATTTTGCATTAAACACTATTTAAGTTATTATATATTGCATTAAACACTATTTAAGTTATTAATATTATGCATTAAACACTATTTAAGTTATATATATATAACTTAGATAGTGTTTAAGTTATATATATTGCATTAAACATTATTAAACATTATTAAAGTTATTAAAGTCACATTAAACAGTATTTAAGTTATATATATTTTGCATTAAACAGTATTTAAGTTATATATATATTGCATTAAACACTATTTAAGTTATATATATATTGCATTAAACACTATTTAAGTTATATATATATTGCATTAAACACTATTTAAGTTATATATATATTGCATTAAACACTATTTAAGTTATTAATATTGCATTAAACACTATTTAAGTTATATATATATTATATTAAACACTATTTAAGTTATATATATATTTGCATTAAACAGTATTAAAGTTATTAATATTGCATTAAACACTATTTAAGTTATATATATATTGCATTAAACATTATTTAAGTTATTATATATTGCATTAAACACTATTTAAGTTATTAATATTATATTAAACACTATTTAAGTTATATATATTTTGCATTAAACACTATTTAAGTTATATATATATTGCATTAAACACTATTTAAGTTATATATATATTGCATTAAACACTATTTAAGTTATATATATTTTGCATTAAACAGTATTTAAGTTATATATATATTGCATTAAACATGATTAAAGTTATTAAAATCACATTAAACAGTATTTAAGTTATTAATATTATATTAAACACTGTATAAGTTATATATATATTGCATTAAACAGTATTTAAGTTATTAAAGTCACATTTAATATTATTTAAGTTATTAAAGTGACATTAAACACTATAAGTTATATATATATATTGCATTAAACAGTATTTAAGTTATTAAAGTCACATTAAACACTATTTAAGTTATATATATATTGCATTAAACACTATTTAAGTTATTAATATTTTGCATTAAACACTATTTAAGTTATTAATATTATATTAAACATTATTTAAGTTATATATATATTGCATTAAACAGTATTTAAGTTATATATATATTACATTAAACACTATTTAAGTTATTAATATTATATTAAACACTATTTAAGTTATATATATTGCATTAAACACTATTTAAGTTATTAAAGTCACATTAAACATTATTTAAGTTATATATATTTTGCATTAAACACTATTTAAGTTATTAAAGTTGCATTACACACTATTTAAGTTATATATATTTTGCATTAAACACTATTTAATTTATATATATTTTGCATTAAACACTATTAAACATTATTAAAGTTATTAAAGTTATTAAAGTCACATTAAACACTATTTAAGTTATTAAAGTTGCATTAAACACTATTTAAGTTATTAATATTGCATTAAACACTATTTAATTTATATATATTTTGCATTAAACAGTATTAAACAGTATTTAAGTTATTAAAGTTATTAATTTTGCATTAAACTTTATTTAAGTTATTAATATTTTAACACCAACACTAAATGCAGACAAACCCGGAAGTCGGGGGGTTGGGGACCGGCACCGGAAGTCGGGAATGAGGCCACCGGAAGTCGGGTGGTGCATCAGTGGGGGCCCGGACCGGAAGTCGGGAGCGAGTCAGTGAGTCCACCGGAAGTAGGTAGGGTGGAAACCGGAAGTAGGTAGGGCTGCGCCTTGGGCCCCGACCGGAAGTCGGGAATGAGGCCGAGAGGTGCAACCGGAAGTCGGGTGGTACATGTTTGTGGAGCGGGGCCGGAAGTAAGGAGCGAGGTACCGGAAGTCGGGAAGGTGGAGGAGGGAAGATGGCGGCGTCGGCGATGCTGGACCGAGTCCAGCGGCTCCTGCCCGGTCCAGGGGGGCCGGAGTGGCCGGAGTGGCCGGAGAGGAGGAGGAGGAGGGAGAGGTGAGGGGGTAGAGGCGGAAATACCGGGATTAGAGGCGAAAATCCGGAAATTGGAGCGAAAATTCGGAAATTGGAGGGGAAATTCGGTTATTGGAGGGGAAAGTGGGGATTAGAGGGTGAAGTGGAGGTGGTGGAGGGTTAGAGGGAAAAATGCAGCAATTAGAGGGGAAATTGGAGGGTTAGAGGAGAAATTGGAGGGTTAGAGGAGAATATTTAGTAATTATAGGGTACATTCGGTTATTAGAGGGGAAAGTGGGGATTAGAGGGGGAAGTGGAGGTTTAGAGGAGGGAGAAGTGGGGAAAGTGGAGGGTTAGAGGGAAAAATGCAGCAATTAGAGGGGAAATTGGAGGGTTAGAAGTGAAATTGGAGGATTAGAGGGGAAATAGGGGAAATTGGAGGATTAGAGGGGGAAAATTAATATATTAGAGGGGAAATTGGGGATTAGAGGGCGAAGTGGAGGAGGTGGAGGGTTAGAGGGGGAAATTAAGATATTAGAAGTGACATTGGAGGGTTGGAGGATATAGAAAATTTAGTAATTATAGGGTAAATTCGGTTATTGGAGGGGAAAGTGGGGATTAGAGGAGAAAGTGGAGGATTAGAGGGTGAAGTGGAGGATTAGAAGTGAAATTGGAGGATTAGAGCAGAAAATTCAGTAATTATAGGGGAAAGTGGGGGATTAGAGGGGAAATAGGGGAAAGTGGAGGAGTAGAAGTGAAAGTGGGGGATTAGAGGGGCCGGAGTGGCCGGAGAGGAGGAGGAGGAGGGAGAGGGTGAGGGTTGGGGAGGGGTAGAGGCGGAAATACCGGAGATTAGAGGCGAAAATCCGGAAATTGGAGCGAAATACGGAAATTGGAGGGAAAATTCGGTTATTAGAGGGGAAAGTGGGGATTAGAGGGTGAAGTGGGGGTTTAGAGGGTGAAGTGGGGGGTTAGAGGGGTAATAGTGGAAGGAGGAGGATTAGAGGAGAAAATGCAGCAACTAGAGGGGAAATTTGAGGATTAGAGGAGAAATTGAGGAAATTTAGCAATTATAAGTGAAATTGGAGGATTAGAGGGGAAAGTGGGGGATTAGAGAGTGAAGTGGAGGAGGTGGAGGATTAGAGGGAAAAATGCAGCAATTAGAGGGGAAATTGGAGGATTAGACGAGAAAATTCGGTAATTATAAGGGAAGGTGGGGGATTAGGGGGTAAAATTAAGATATTAGAGGGGAAAGTGGGGAAAATTAAGATATTAGAGGGGAAATTGGAGGGTTGGAAGTGAAATTGGAGGATTAGAGGGGAAAGTGGGGATTAGAGGGTGAAGTGGGGGGTTAGAGGGGAAATAGGGGAAGGTGGAGGAGTAGAGGGGAAAATTAAGATATTAGAAGGGAAATTAGAGGATTAGAAGGGAAATTGGAGAAAGTGGGGGAAAGTGGAGGTTTAGAGAGTGAAGTAGGGATTAGAGGGTGAAGAGGGGGAAATAGGGGAAGGTGGAGGGTTAGAGGGGAAAGTGAGAGATCATAGGGGATATTGGAGGATTAGAAGTGAAATTGGAGGATTAGATGGGAAAGTGGGGGATTACAGGGGCCGGAATGGCCGGAGTGGCCGGAGAGGAGGAGGAGGAGGGAGAGGTGAGGGTTGGGGAGGGGTAGAGGCGGAAATACAGCGATTAGAGGCGAAAATCCGGAAATTGGAGGCGAAAATTCGGTTATTAGAGGGGAAAGTGGGGGATTAGAGGGTGAAGTGGAGGTTTAGAGGCCGGAGAGGAGGTTTAGAGGGTGAAGTGGAGGTGGTGGAGGGTTAGAGGAGAAAATTAAGATGTTAGAAGTGAAATTTGAGGATTAGAGGAGAAATTGAGGAAATTCAGCAATTATAAGTGAAATTGGAGGATTAGAGGGGAAAGTGGAGGATTAGAGGGTGAAGAGGGGGATTAGAGGGGACATAGGGAAAGGTGGAGGGTTAGGGGGGGAATTCAGCAATTAGAGGGGAAATTGGAGGATTAGAAGTGAAAATTCAGTAATTATAGGGTAAATTCAGTTATTGGAGGGGAAAGTGGGGATTAGAGGGGAAAGTGGAGGTTTAGAGGGTGAAGTGGAGGTGGAGGAGGGAGAGGTGGAGGTTTAGAGGGGAAATAGGGGAAATTGGAGGGTTAGAATTGAAATTGGAGGATTAGAGCAGAAAATTCAGTAATTATAGGGTAAATTCAAATATTAGAGGGGAAAGTGGAGGATTAGAGGGTGAAGAGGGGGATTAGAGGGGAAAGTGGGGGGTTAGAGGATGAAGTAGAGGATTAGACGGTAAAGTGAGAGATCATAGGGGATATTGGAGGATTAGAAGTGAAAGTGGAGGATTAGAGCAGACAATTCAATAATTATAGGGGAAAGTGGGGGATTAGAGGATGAAGTGGAGGTTTAGAGGGGGAATAGGGGAAGGTGGAGGGTTAGGGGGGGTAAATTAAGATATTAGAGGGGAAATTGGAGGGTTAGAAGTGAAATTGGAGGATTAGATGGGAAAGTGGGGGATTAGAAAATAAAAGTGCTGGGATTAGAGCCCGGTCCAGGGGGGCCGGAGTGGCCGGAGAGGAGGAGGAGGAGGGAGAGGTGAGGGGGTAGAGGCGGAAATACCGGGATTAGAGGCGAAAATCCGGAAATTGGAGGCGAAAATCCGGAAATTGGAGGGAAAATTCGGTTATTGGAGGGGAAAGTGGGGATTAGAGGGTGGAGTGGAGGTTTAGAGGCCGAGAGGAGTGGAGGTGGTGGAGGGTTAGAGGAGAAAATTAAGATGTTAGAGGGGAAATTGGAGGGTTGGAAGTGAAATTGGAGGATTAGAGGAGAATATTTAGTAATTATAGGTGAAATTGGAGGGTTAGAGGGGAAAGTGGGGAAATTGGAGGTTTAGGGGGGTAAATTAAGATATTAGAGGGGAAAGTGGGGGATTAGAGGGTGAAGTGGGGGATTAGAGGGGAAATAGGGGAAGGTGGAGGGTTAGAGGGGAAAGTGAGAGATCATAGGGGATATTGGAGGATTAGAAGTGAAATTGGAGGATTAGAGGGGAAAGTGGGGTTTAGAGGGTGAAGTGGAGGTTTAGAGAGTGAAGTGGAGGTGGTGGAGGGTTAGAGGGGGAAATTCAGTAATTATAGGTGAAATTTGAGGGTTGGAAGTGAAATTGGAGGATTAGAGGAGAGAATTCAGTAATTATAGGGTAAATTCAGTTATTAGAGGGAAAAGTGGGGATTAGAGGGGAAAGTGGGGATTAGAGGGTGTAATTCAGGGATTAGGGGGTGAAGTGGGGAAAGTGGAGGGTTAGAGGGGAAAATTAAGATGTTAGAGGGGAAATTTGAGGGTTGGAAGTGAAATTGGAGGATTAGAGGAGAATATTTAGTAATTATAGGGTACATTCGGTTATTGGAGGGGAAAGTGGGGATTAGAGGGGGAAGTGGATGATTAGGGGGTGAAGTAGAGGATTAGAGGGGAAATAGGGGAAGGTGGAGGGTTAGGGGGTGAAATTCAGCAATTAGAGGGGAAATTGGAGGGTTAGAAGTGAAATCGGAGGATTAGAGGAGAAATAGGGGAAAGTGGAGGATTAGAAGTGAAAGTGGGGGATCGGAGTGGCCGGAGTGGCCGGAGAGGCCGGAGAGGCCGGAGAGGAGGGAGAGGTGAGGGGTGGGAGGCGGAAATACCGGGATTAGAGGCGGAAATCCGGAAATTAGAGCGAAAATCCGGAAATTGGAGGGGAAATTCGGTTATTAGAGGGGAAAGTGGGGATTAGAGGGGAAAGTGGAGGTTTAGAGGGTGAAGTGGACGAGGTGGAGGGAGAGGTGAGGGGGGGAGGCGTTAGAGGAGAAAATTAAGATGTTAGAAGTGAAATTTGAGGATTAGAGGAGAGAAATTGAGGAAATTTAGCAATTATAAGTGAAATTGGAGGATTAGAGGGGAAAGTGGAGGATTAGAGGGTGAAGTGGGGGATTAGAGGGGAAATAGGGGAAGGTGGAGGAGTAGAGGGGAAAATTAAGATGTTAGAAGTGAAATTGGAGGATTAGAGGAGAATATTTAGTAATTATAGGGGAAAGAGAGTTTAGAGGGGAAAGTGGGGGATTAGAGGGGGAGGTGGAGGTTTAGAGGGGAAATAGGGGAAGGTGGAGGGTTAGGAGGGTAAATTAAGATATTAGAGGGGAAATTGGAGGGTTAGAAGTGAAATTGGAGGATTAGATGGGAAAGTGGGGGATTAGAAAATAAAAGTGCTGGGATTAGAGCCCGGTCCAGGGGGGCCGGAGTGGCCGGAGGGGCCGGAGAGGAGGAGGAGGAGGTGAGAGGGTGAGGGGAGGGGTAGAGGCGGAAATACCGGGATTAGAGGCGAAAATCCGGAAATTGGAGCGAAAATACGGAAATTGGAGGGAAAATTCGGTTATTGGAGGGGAAAGTGGGGATTAGAGAGTGAAGTGGAGGTTTAGAGGGTGAAGTAGGAGGAGGAGGGTGAGGTGAGGGGGGGGAGCGGTTAGAGGCGAAAATGCAGCAATTAGAGGGGACATTTGAGGGTTGGAAGTGAAATTGGAGGATTAGAGGGGAAATAGGGGAAATTGGAGGATTAGAGGGGAAAGTGGAGGTTTAGAGGATGAAGTAGAGGATTAGACGGTAAAGTGAGAGAAATTGGAGGATTAGAGCAGAAAATTCAACAGTTAGAGGGGAAATTTGAGGGTTAGAAGTGAAAATTCAGTAATTACAGGGTAAATTCAGATATTGGAGGGGAAAGTGGAGGTTTAGAGGGGAAATAGGGGAAGGTGGAGGGTTAGGAGGGTAAATTAAGATATTAGAGGGGAAATTGGAGGGTTAGAAGTGAAATTGGAGGATTAGAGGAGAAATAGGGGAAAGTGGAGGAGTAGAAGTGAAAGTGGGGGATTAGAGGGGAAAGTGGGGGATTACAGGGGCCGGAGGGGCCGGAGTGGCCGGAGAGGAGGGAGGAGGAGGGAGAGGTGAGGGGGGGGGAGGGGTAGAGGCGGAAATACCGGGATTAGAGGCGAAAATCCGGAAATTGGAGGAAAATTCGGAAATTGGAGGGAAAATTCGGTTATTGGAGGGGAAAGTGGGGATTAGAGGGGAAAGTGGAGGTTTAGAGGGTGAAGTGGAGGTTTGGAGGGAGAGGTGAGGGGGGGGGGGGGGAGGGAGAAAATTAGAGGGGAAAATCCAGAGATTAGAGGAGAAAATTCAAAAATTCAGCAATTATAAGTGAAATTGGAGGATTAGAGGGGAAAGTGGGGTTTAGAGGCCGGAGAGGAGAGGATAGAGGGTGAAGTGGGGTAAGGTGGAGTAATAGAGAGGAAAATTGGAGGTTTAGAGGATGATGTGGAGGGGTTAGAGGGAAAAATTAAGATGTTAGAGGGGAAATTGGAGAAAGTGGAGGTTTAGAGGGGAAAGTGGAGGGTCAGAAGTGAAATTGGAGGATTAGAGGAGAAATGGGGGAAAGTGGAGGATTAGGGGGTAAAATTAAGATATTAGAGGGGAAATTGGGGGATTAGAGGGGAAATTGGAGGGTTAGAGGGGAAAGTGGAGGGTTAGAAGTGAAATTGGAGCATTAGAGGAGCAAATTCAATAATTATAGGGGAAAGTGGGGGATTAGAGGATGAAGTGGAGGTTTAGAGTGTGAAGAGGGGGATTAGGGGGTGAAGTGGAGGTTTAGAGGGTGAAGAGGGGGATTAGACGGTAAAGTGAGAGAAATTGGAGGATTAGAGCAGAAAATTCAGTAATTATAGGGGAAAGTGGAGGTTTAGAGGGTGAAGTGGAGGATTAGAGGGGAAATAGGGGAAGGTGGAGGGTTAGAGGGGGGAATTCAGTAATTATAGGGGAAATTGGAGGGTTAGAAGTGAAATTGGAGGATTAGAGGATGAAGTGGAGGGTTAGACGGTAAAGTGAAGATAAAAGTGCTGGGATTAGAGCCCGGCCCAGAGGGGCCAGAGGGGCCGGAGAGGAGGGGAGGAGGAGGGGGGGAGAGGTGAGGGTTGGGGAGGGGTAGAGGCGGAAATACCGGGATTAGAGGCGAAAATCCGGAAATTGGAGCGAAAATTCGGAGATTGGAGGGAAAAAGAGGGGTTATTAGAGGGGGGAAGGGAGGATTAGAGAGGTGAAGAGGGGGGAGAGAGGCCGGAGAGGAGGTTTAGGAGGGCGAAAAGGAGGTGGTGGGAGGAGAGGAGAAAATTAAAATGTGTTAGAAGTGAAATTTGGAGGATTAGAGGAGAAATTGAGGAAAAATTCAGGGAAGAAGAAGGAAATTGGAGGAGGATTAGAGGGGAAAGTGGAGGATTAGAGGGTGAAGTGCGGGATTAAGAGGGTGAAGTGGAGGAAGGTGGAGGGTTAGAGGGGGAAATTAAGATGTTAGAGGGGAAATTTGAGGGTTAGAAGGGAAATTGGAGGGGAAAGTGGGGATTAGAGGGGAAAGTGGAGGTTTAGAGGGTGGAGAGGAGGTGGAGGGAGAGGTGGAGGTTTAGAGGGGAAATAGGGGAAATTGGAGGAAGGAGGAAGGGGGAAAGAAGAGGGAGGAGAGCAGAAAAAAAGAGTGAGTAATTAGAGGGTAAATTCGGTTAATAAGAGGGGAAAGTGGAGGGGGATTAGAGGGGGAAGAGGGGGATTAGAGGGGGGGTGGGGGGGTTAGAGGATGAAGTAGAGGATTAGACGGGAAAGTGAGAGAGATCATAGGGGAAATTGAGGAGGATGGAGGATAGGAGTGAAAAGTGGAGGGGGAGCAGACAATTCAATAATTATAGGGGAAAGTGGGGGATTAGAGGATGAAGTGGGGGGGAGAGAGGGGGGGAAATAGGGGGAAGGTGGGGAGGGTTAGGGGGGAAAAAAAGGGGAAAAAAGAGGGGAAATTGGAGGGTTAGAAAGTGAAAAAGGGGAGGAATAGATGGGGAAAGTGGGGGATTAGAAAATAAAAGTGCTGGGATTAGAGCCCGGGGAGGGGGATAGGAAGAGAGGGAGAGGAGGAGGAGGAGGAGAGAGGAATGTGAGAAGGAAGAGGAGGAGGAGGGAAGGGGGGGATTAGAGGCGAAAATCCGGAAAGGAGGGGAAATCCGGAAAATTGGAGGGGGAAAAGAATATTGGAGAGGAGGGGGGAAGGGAGGAGAGGGTGATGGGGGGTGGAGGGGGAAGGGGAGAGGGGGGGAGAAAGAGGGGGTGGAGGGGAAGAGGAGAAGGAGGGGGAGAAAGGAGGGGAAATTGGAGGGTTGGAGAGTGAAATGGGGGGATTAGAGGAGAATATTTAGTAAATAGAGGTGAAATTGGAGGGGAGGGGGAGGGGGAAAAGGGGGAGAGGGGGGAATTGGGAGAAAAGGGGGGGGAAATTAAGATATTAGAGGGGAAAGTGAGGGAAGGGGAGGAGGGGAGGGTGAAGAGGGGGAGGAGAGGGGAAGAAAGGGGGGAAGAAAGGGGGGAGGAAGGGGAGGGGGAGGAAGAGGAGGGAAAGTGAGAGAAAGAGAGGGGATAAGGAGGATTAGAAGGAAGAGGAGGGGAGAGGAGAAGGATTAGGAGAAGGAAAGTGGGGTTTAGAGGGTGGAAGGAGAAGAGAAGAGAGAGAGAGAGGGGGAAGTGAGGTGGTGGAGGGTTAGAGGGGGAAATTCAGTAATTATAGGTGAAATTTGAGGGTTGGAAGTGAAATTGGAGGAGAAGAGGGAGAGAAGGGGAATTATAGGGTAAAAAAAGTTATTAGGAGGGGAGGAAAGGGGGATTAGAGGGGAAAGGAGGGATTAGAAAGGGGAGGGAAGAGGGGGAAAGGGGGGAAGGGGGGGAAAGGAGGGTTAGGGGGAAGGGAAGGGGAAGGAGAGGAGGAGGAGAGAAAAAAATTTGAGGGTTGGAAGTGAAAAAGAGGAGGATTAGGGAGGAGAAGGAATAGGAATTATAGGGGAGAAGGGGAGATTGGGAGGGGGAAAGTGGGGATTAGAGGGGGAGGAGGGGAGGGGGGGGGGGGTGAAGTAGAGGAGGGGAAGAGGAGAAATAGGGGAAGGTGGAGAGGGAGAGAGGGGTGAGGAGGAGCAATTAGAGGGGAAAGGGGAGGGAAGGGGAGAAGTGAAAATCGGAGGATTAGAGGAGAGGGAAATAGGGGAAAGTGGAGGATTAGAAGTGAAAGTGGGGGAAGGGGAGGGGAGGGGAGGGGGAGGAGGGGAGAGAGGGGGGGAGGGAGGAAAGGGAGAGGAGGGAGGAGGGGGGGGGGAGGCGGAGGAAACCGGGAGAAGAGAGGCGGAGAATCGGGAAGGAGAGAGGGGGAAAAGGAGGGAAATTGGAGGGGGGAAGGGGAGGGGAGGATGAGGGGAAAAGGGGGATTAGAGGGGAAAAGAGGAGGTTTAAGAGGGTGAAGTGGACGAGGGGGAGGGAGAGGAGAGGGGGGGGAGGGAGTTAGAGAGAGAGAATTAAGATGTTAGAAGGAGGAAAAGGAGGGGATTAGGGAGAAATTGAGGAAATTTAGCAGAGGGGATAAGGAAATTGGGGGGGAGAGAGGGGAAAGTGGAGGATTAGAGGGTGGAGGAGGGGGGATTAGAGGGGGAGGGGGGAAGGTGGGAGGAGGGGAGGGGAAAAGGAAGATGAGGAGAGAGAGGGGGGAGGAGGAAGAGAGGAGAAGATTTAGTAAAGAGGGGGGAAAGAGAGTTTAGAGGAAGAAGGAAAAAGGATTAGAGGGGGAGAGGTGGGAGAGGAGAGGGGAAAATAGGGGAAGGGAGAGGAGTAGAAGTGAAAAGTGGGGGGAATTACAGGCTCCTGAGGTCCAGGGGGGGAGGAGTGGCCGGAGAGGGAGGAGGGAGGAGGGAGAGAGGAGGAGAGAGAGGAGGGGGAGGGGGGGGGAAGGGGAAGGGAGGGGAAAGAAGGAGGCGGGATTAGAGGGGAAGGAAAAAAAGGAAGGGAGGAGAGAAAATGAAAGGAGGTTGGAAGAGGGGAAAGGAGAGGATTGGAGGGGAAAGGGGGGATTACAGGGTGAAGTGAGGTAGAGAGGGGGAGTGGGGGGGGAGAGGGGAGAAGTGGAGGAGGGGGGAGGGTTAGAGGGGGGAAATTAAGATGGAGAAGTGAAAGGTTGAGGATTAGAGGAGAAATTGAGGAAATTTAGCAATTATAAGTGAAAGAAAAGGATTAGAGGGGAAAGGGAGGAGGAAGAGGGGAAGTGGAGGTTTAGAGAGAGTGAAGTGGAGAGGAGGAGGAGGGTTAGAGGGGGAAATGCAGCAATTAGAGGGGGAAAGTTTGAGGGAAGGGGGGGGAAGGAGAAATTGGAGGATTAGAGGTGAAAAAGGAGTAAAGATAGGGGAAAGTGGGGAAGAAGAGGGGGAAGTGGAGGATTAGAGGGTGGAAAGTGGGGGAGGAGGAGGGGAGAGGGGAGAGAGGGTGGGGAGGAGAAGGAGGAGGCGGAAATCCGGACATTAGAGGAGAAAAGGGAAGGAAAGGGAGAGAGGGGGGGAAGTGGAATTTGGAGGATTAGAGGAGAAATAGGGGAAAGAGAGGGGGGAGGAGGGGGGTAAATTAAGAGGATTAGGGGAGTGGAACGGGGGGACTAGAGGGTGAAGTGGGGGGGGGAGAGAAGGAGGAGATAGGGGGAGGTGGAGGGTTAGAAGGGGGGGTAAATTAGAGCAGATTAGAGGGAGAATTGGAGGGTTAGAAGTGAAAAGAGAGGGATTAGAAGGAGAAAAGGGGGATTGAGAAAATAAAAGTGGGGATTAGAGAGGGAGAGGGGGGGGAGGGGGGGGGGAAGGGGAAAAGGAGGGGAAGGAGAGGAGGAGGAGGAGGGAGAGGAGAGGGAGAGGGGAGTAGAGGCGGAAAGACCGGGATTAGAGGGGAAAAAATCCGGAAATTGGAGGGAAAAGAGGAAATTGGAGGGAAAATTCGGGTTGGAGGGGAAAGTGGGGATTAGAGGGAGAAGGGGAGGGGGTGGAGGGTTAGAGGGAAAAGGGGGAGAAGAGGAGAAGAGAAGGGGGAAGATTGGGGGGAGAGAGAAAGGAAATTGGGGATTAGAGGAGGAGATGGGGAAATTGGAGGATTGGGAGGAAAGAGAGGAAAATAGAGGGGAGGGTGGAGGATTAGAGGGTGAAGTGGGGATTAGAGGGTGAAAGAGGGGAAGGGAGGGAGGGGTAGAGGGGGAAAGGGGAGATGTTAGAGGGGAGAAAGAGGGGTTAGGAGGGGAGGGGAAAGGAGAAAGGGGGGGAGAGGGAAAGTGGAGGGGGAGAGGGTGAAGTGGAGGAGGTGGAGGGTTAGAGGGGGAGGGAAGAGTTAGAGGGGGGGGAATTGAGGGTTAGAAGGGAAATTGGAGGAAAGAGGGGGGAGGGGGGAGGTTTGGAGAGGGGAAAGTGGAGGAGGGGAGGGAGAGGAGGAGGGGAGAGGGGAAATAGGGGGGAAGGGGGAGGGTTAGAGGGAGAAAGGGAGGAGAAAGTGGGGGAAAAGGGGGAGGGAAGAGAGAGGAATTGGAGGGTTAGAGGAGAGAATTCAGGGGGAGGAGGGGAAAGTGGGAGGTTTAGAGGATGAAGGGGGGGAGGGAGGGGGAATAGGGAAAGTGGAGGGTTAGGGGGGTAAATTAAGCTATTAGAGGGGAAATTGGAGGGTTAGAAGTGAAATTGGAGGATTAGAGGATGAAGTGGAGGGTTAGACGGTAAAGTGAAGATAAAAGTGCTGGGATTAGAGCCCGGCCCAGAGGGTCCAGAGTGGCCGAGAGTGGAGGGAGAGGAGGAGGAGGAGGGAGAGGGAGAGGGGGGGGGGAGGAAGGAGGGGGAGGAGGGAAAGGAAAGACCGGGATTAGAGGCGAAAATCCGGAAGAAAGAGCGAAAGGAAAATTGGAAGAGGGAAAGGAGAGTTATTGGAGGGGAAAGGGGAGGGGAGGAGAGGGTGAAGTAGGAGGAGGTGGAGGGGGGGGGGGAGGGGGGGAGGCGGGGAGAGGAGGAAAAGCGGAGATGTTAGAGGGAAAATTTGAGGGGAGGAGGAGAGGAGAAGGGGAGGATTAGAGGAGAAATTGGAAATTGGAGGGGGAAGAGGGGAAGAAAGTGGGGGAAGGAGAGGGAGAAAGTGGAGGGGAAGAGGGGGAAAGAGGAGGTTTAGAGGGGAGAAGAAAAGATGAGGTGGAGGGGAAGAGGGGGAGAAATTCAATCATTAGAGGGGGAATTGGAGGGTTGGAAGTGAAATTGGAGGATTAGAGGAGAAAATTCAGTAATTATAGGGTAAATTCAGTTATTGGAGGGGAAAGTGGGGATTAGAGGGTGAAAAGGGAGGGGAGGGGGGGGAAAGAGGAGGAGGCCGGGAGGGACGGTACCAGTGGGAGTGAGAGGAATCATAGAGGGGAGATGGAGGATTAGAAGTGAAATTGGGATGATTAGAGGAGAAATAGGGGAAAGTGGAGGAGTAGAAGAGAAAGTGGGGGAAGGAGGGGCCGGAGAGGGAGGAGGAGGAGGGAGGGGTGGTTGGTTGGGGGAGGGGGGATAGAGAGGGCGAAAAGACAGGGATTAGAGGCGAAAAATCCGGGATTAGAGGAGAAAATCCGGAAATTGGAGGATTAGAGGGGAAAGTGGGGATTAGAGGGTGAAGTGGAGGTTTAGAGGCCGGAGAGGAGGTTTAGAGGGTGAAGTGGGGGTGGAGGAGGGAGAGAGAAGGGGATGGGGAGGCAAGAGAGGAGAAAAGAAAGATGTTAGAAGGGAAATTGGAGGGTTAGAGGAGAAGAAGGGAGGAGGAGAGAGAGGGAGCAGAGGATAAAGAAGTAGGGGGGAAGAGGGAAAAGGGAGGATTAGAGGAGAAAGAGGGAGGAGGAGAGGGTGAAGGGAGGGGAGGAGGGGAGGGGGGAAGAGGGAGGAGGAGAGGAGAGAAGAGAGGAAAAGAAAGGCCAGAGGAGCGAAGAGAAAATTCAGAGGGAGGGGGAACTTTGAGGGTTTGGGAAAGTGAGATTGGAGGATTAGAGGAGAAAAGGGAAGAGTGGAGGAAAATGAGGGGGAGGAACGGGGAGAAGACAAAGGGGGAAGAGGAGAGGAAAGAGGAAAAAGGGAGAATGAGGAAGAGGGGAGGAGGGAGTGGGGGATAAGGGGGAAGATGGGGGGGGAGAGGAGAGGAGTGGGGGAGAGGGGAGAGGGGGGGGAGGGGGGGGGAGTAGGCGGGGAAAGGAGGGGGAGAGATGGGTAGAGGCGAATAAGAGGGGTGAGGAGCCTAAAAGGAATCCGGAGGGGGAGAGGAGGGGAGGAGGGTGAGAGGGGAAAGTGAAGATGTGAGAGAGGAGAGAAGGGGAGGGGAAGAAGGGTGGGAGGGGAAAGTGAGTTTAGGAAGGAGAGGGGAGAGAATGAGAATGGGAGAGGATGAAAGGGTGGAAAGAAGAAAGGAGGAGAGGGAGGGGAGGAGAGGGGGGAGAAGAGAGTGATATTATGGGGGGGGGAGGGAGGGGATGGGAGGGGGGAGAGGGGAGAGAAGGGAAGGAGAGGGTAGAAGGGGGAGGTGGAAGGAGAGGGGAGTAGAGGGGAGAGTGCAGGGGAGGAGGGAGAAAATAGAGGGGAAGAGGGGGGTGGGAGATGGGTGGAGGAAGGAGAAGAGGACGGAGAGAAAGGGGGAGAGAGAAGAAGAGTGCGGGGGGGAAAGGAGATGGGAGGAGAGAGAGAGAGAGGGGAGAGAGACGAGAGGAGAGGAGAGGGGAGGAAGGGGGGAGGTGAGCGCGATGGAGTGGAGAGGAGGAGCGAGCGAGGGCGAGGGGAAGAGGGGGAGGAGGGAGGAGAGGGGAGTGGGAGAGGGGGCGCGAGGGAGAGGCGGGGGAGAGGAGCGAGCAGGAGAGGAGGCGGAGGGAGGGGGGAGGAGGAGGAGAGGGCGGAGGGGGGGGAACAGAGAGAGGAATTAGAGGCGAGAGGAGAGGAGCGGAGAGTGTGGAGGAAAGAGCGGAGGAGAGGAGGGTTTAGGAGGAGCGAGAAGAACCAGGCTGAGCGAAGTGAAGATGGGGGGGAGGAGGGGGGGGGGGGAGAGAGAGGAGGAGAGGGGCGGAGACAGGAGGGAGAGGAGAGGGCTCCAAGAGCGAAGGAGGATGAGGGAGACGCTGAGACGGAGGCAGAGCCTCTGAGGGGAAGAGAGGAGGGGAGGGCTAGAGAGGGAGGGCGCCCGAAAGAAGGAGAGGGGAACGTGAGGGGGGTGAGGGGCGGGAGGAGAGGGGAAAGGAGTAAGGAGAGTGGGGAGAAAGGAAGGGGGAAAGGAGAGCAGGGGGGGGAGAGGGGAGGAGAGGAAGAGAGGGGGCCCGAGGGAGCGCGGCCAGGAAAGGAGGGAGCGGGGCGGGAGAGGGGGGGAGGAGAGGGGGAAGAGGGGCGGGGCGCGGAGGAGAGGGGCCCAGGGGGGGAGGACGGGAGAGGGGAAGAAAGGAGGAGAGGGAGCGAGAGAGGGGAGGGGGAGAGCGGGGGAGAGAGAGGGAGAGGGGGGAGAGGAGGCCGGGAGGAGAGAGAAGGGGAGAGAGAGGCGGAGGCGCGAGGGGGCGAGAGCGCCACCGAGAGGAGAGAGCGGGAGGGGAGAAGGAGGAGAGAGGAGGGGGCGAGGGAGCGGAGGCCAGAGGAGAACAGAGGGGGGGAGCGCGCGCTCAGCGGGGCGAGGCGCCGGCGGAGCGACGGGGAGAGCAGCGAGAGGGGGGGAGAGAGGGGAAACCGAGGAGAGGAGGGAGCTGCGAAGGGAGCGAGGAAGCGCTCGAGCGCGCCGAGAGGGGAGGAGCGGGCAGAACCACGCGGGCGGAGATGCGCAGGCGCGCGGGCGCCGTCTCGCGCCCGGCCGCGCGGGCGGCGCCGCGGGCCGCGCCGCGCTCGCGCCGCGGCGCCCGGCCGGCGAGCCGCGCCGGGACTGCTCGAGCGGAGGGCCCCGCGCCGCGAGGCGAGCGCCCGGCGAGCGGGGGGGCGCGCGAGCGGCTCCGCGCGCGCCGGCCGCTTCGCGCCTGCCTGCGCCTCGCCCGCCGCGGGGGGCCCCGGAGGCTGGGCCCCCGCGCGCGCGCCCGCTCGCGCAGCGGCGCCGCGCGCGCGCCGCGCGGGGGGCGGGCGCGCCGCCGGCGCGCGGGCGCGGAGCGGGCGCGGCGCGAGCGCCGGCCGCGCGGCGAGGGGGGGGGGAAGGGGGGCTGGGCGCGCTGAGAGAGCGCGCGCGCGGGGCGTGGGCCGCGGGCCGGGCGCGCGCCGGGGGCGCGCGTCCCGGAGGGGCGCGGCGCGAGGGGGCGAAGGGCGCGCTTCGGGGCCCCGAGGCGAGGGCAGGGCGGGGGGCGCGCGACCCGCGGGCGGGGGGGCGGGCGCGCGCGGCGAGCGTGGCCGGGTCAGAGAGCGGCGCGGCGGGGGCGCCGCGGGGCGCGC